>NW_027113076.1:77357-103680 GCF_000696795.3 Halyomorpha halys | reverse complement strand
TATATACTGTCTTGATTGTTCCACAAGTTTCAATTATCCTTCTTTCGAACGAATGAAAGTCATTGACTCGGCTTACATTGACGTTTTGTTTAATGTCACCCCAAAGAATAAATTAAGTGGTAATCAGATCTGTAGAGCGTGACAACGATACACTGCCGTTGGGCCACTACTGGTGTGGAAGAAAGTCTTATTGCTCAAGGTAATCACTTTGAACAACATTTAATATAGAAGTTAATGATTATATTTTATTAATAATGTAGTTAGAACACATATTAATTTATTTAATATAATCAAAGTAATTCATAACAATTAAAATCTTTCGATCTGAATATCTCCTAAACTTTAACGAACATACCTTTTTTTTTTTTTGAGATCTTTAGTTGATATTTTCCATATTTTCAGTTAGGACACTTAACCCTGAAACATCCTGAATATATGCATATAGATACAACGGCAGAACTGTATAAATAAATTGCTTACTATATTTATTTAGTTTATATTGCTAAATAACATTATTTAATAAAAATATATGGAAAAAAATATAAATAATTTCAACTCTCCACTAATCTACCTAAAACATGGCAGTGGCTTAGGGCGCTATGAACCTCACCAAAGGGCTTAAACCAACTCTAATTAAACAGTTTAGAACTGGAGATATAAAATCATTTTTTTCTATATTTAAAACCAATATTCCATAATAATCCACCTAATATTGACATTAAATCTTAATTTTGTTGATGTAGGTTACAGCAGAAGACATTCAGCTTTCCACTAGTTGTGTTTTTTATTTAATGTAATTTACAACTGTACAAAATAATACAATAGGTAAATATGTTGTATGTTTCATATACACTTGAAAATCTTGGGATGAACTACCCATTGGTGGTACTTCAAACATTAATTTAAATTAGAAGGTCCCGTGGCCATCTTCTTTTCAGACGCCTCGGAGGATTATCAGGGATTGTTAAGGATAAAAGATTAAGAATTAATGGGTTAGGATGGTTAAGGAGTTTGGAATGAAAAGACGCATATCTGTTTTGGGTCAAATCTGCAACGAATAGTATGTTAAGGTCTTTATGTATGATTTTATTTGTGACAAAGTAAGGAGCATTAAGGATTTTACGTAGGATTTTGGATTGTAACGATTGGATGCGGGAAGAATTTGATGGTTTAGTAGAGCCCCAGAGCTCAATTCCATATGTTCAAATCGGTCTGATTATTGTAGTGTACAATAATTTTTTGTAGTGAATGGGAAGTTTAGAGCGTAATCAGAAGCATTAAGTTCTTTATTTATTTAATGAATACATATATTTTTTTCTTTTCAAAGGTTTTTATTTTATTATATTAAAGTACTTAAAATACAATCTGATAAAATTCGACTCTATAATTCTTTTTTTTTTTTTACCATTCACGGTTGGGCTATTAAAGGTTCTTTTTTAACCTTTTCCTGCTGTAACTATATGTATACGATAATTCGTGTATTTTTTTATCTCTAGTGTGTTTATAAACAGAATTGTGATTATGAGAGTTGCTTGATTATTGACCATCTTTATACAATTATATTTTACTGTTTTTCTTTTCAATGAAGCAAGTATTAACGTTAGGATAAAGTTTAGCATAATTTAAGGAAGAGATACTAAAATAGAACACTCCATTTCAAGGCATTGAGATTCTTAAGAAACGATATAGTTTGCTATTAATTAAAATATACATAGTTGAAGAGAAATTCCAATTAAGGCGATGAGAATCTATTGCAAAAGCACCGCTGGTGGATCAGATAACCATTTCTAAACTCTTAAGAAAACTACGTTGGTAACAACACAGATCACAGGAAAGCTTATCTTGAGGAAACTGTAAATGCTGAGGGAAACTTGAGAGAAAAATATACTCAATCCTTCAGGATCTCCTTCGGGCATCTCTTCCTCATTATCCTTCCTTCTTATTATTATTTTCATTAAGAAAGAAAAATTTATTTAGAAATCTATATAATTTTCATTAAAGAAATTATGGAATATTATTAATTAGTTATATATAATAATTATTTTTATATATATTGAGTTATATAAAGCAATTTTTTTTTAATAATTTATTTATTGCTATTTACAACTGTATACACATATATACAACAAGTAAATTTGCTGTAGGTGACATAGTGACATGATAAAAACATGTGGAGAATCTACCCACTGATAGAACTCCAATAACATTTCTAGAGGAGAAGATCTCGAGGCCATCTTCTTTTCAAACCCCTAGGAGGACTATTAGGTAATGAAGGAGAAGCCAGGTTAGAAACAAGTGGATTTGGGTGGTTGAGAAGTTTATTATGGAAGGAACGGTATCTGGTTCTGGCCAAATCGGCAACATATGGAATATTGAGGTCCTGATGGATGACTTGATTTGTGACAAAGTAAGGAGCATTAAGGATTTTACGAAGGATTGGATTCTGGAGGAATTTGATGGTTTAGTGGAGCCCCAAAGCTCAACTCCGTATGTACAGATAGGCCTTATAATAGTCATGTACATCAGTCTTTTGTAATGGATTGGCAATTTAGACCGTTTGCCTAGTAAATTTATAAAGCAATAATAATTATTATTGTTCTTATATATAATCTTTTAACTTTTTTTTATATGACTAGTTTTATTATTTAAGCATAATAATTTCCATCCAAGCTAAGCCTCAAAACATTATTTATTATATCTTTAACCCCTTAACAGAATTAGAAAAAAAAAACTGGCCAAAACAATTTGTTTTATATAACAAAACACAATTTAGAACATGATCTTGCAAAACTAATTTTTAAAAAATTCCAAAATAACCAAAATTTTAATTTTAATTTTGGAAATCGATCATAATACCTACCTCCCTATGTAAACATAGGCTATATAGAGAGGATTATTACGGAGAATAAATTATTGTTATTTATTTTATTATTATTACACTGTTATCTATATAGCAGCATAAAATAAAACGCCGCTGTTATTATCTTGAGTGTGCACAGTTTGGCTTCTTTAGCGCGCTCGAATTAACTTTAGCTTTCAAGTTAAAGAAGTCCTACGTTAAAAGTCTTGCTATGTTAAAAGTCCTACATGCTTACTAGGTAAAAAGTCCTACACCTCGTAGGCCATCCTTAAGGACAATGTTAAATATAAATGTACACCTAATATTCAATTAATTATTATTATTAATAACTTTTTACAGGTTATTCTACCCCTGATTATTAATTTCAGTTGAATCACTTTTCCAATACATTTAAAAATTTTTAACTGCAGATTAACTTAACATTATTATTATCAGATGTGACGAAGATTTTATTATCTCCTAATGATTACAAAGTTACAAAACATATTGCTCAGAAAATACTCAGCATTTAACATATATCATGAACTTTATATTAATTAGGCTGCTTGCAATACTATACTTATAACATTTAACATGTTAAAACTTTTTATATTTACCACGACATTCCAATTAATCCTAACACTATCCTCACCACGTATGCCGATGACACATGTGTGCTCGCTGTTAATAATAACCCGTTAATTGTATCCCAAAATCTCCAATCCCATATCACAGCCCTCGAAGAATGGTGTCGTAATTGGAGGATTAAGATAAATTCCAACAAATCCCATCAAATCACCTTTACCCTTCGTCGTAAACCTACTGACTGCCCTACAGTTTCATTTAATAATGTTACTCTTACCCCTGTCGAACAGATCCGCTACCTTGGACTACATTTGGACAAGCGATTAACCTAGAATCCTCACACCAGACTGAAAAGACAGGAAACTGCACGTCGATTACTGTAATAAGGCCAATATGGGCATATGGAGTTGAGGTTTGGGGCTCCACTAAACCTTCGAATTTCTCTCGTATTCAATCCTTACAATCCAAAATCCTTCGTAAAATCCTCAATGCTCCTTATTTTGTCACAAATAAAATCATAAATAAAGACATTAATGTTCCCTATGTAACCGATCTAGCCCGAACCAGATATCACTCCTTCCATTATAAACTCTCTAACCACTCAAACTCCCTAGTTTCTAACCTTGCATCCTGTTCCATTTCTGACAATCCTCCGAGGCGCCTGAAAAGAAGATGGCCACGAGACCAGCTAATGTAAAATGTCATTAGAGTGCTACCAATGGGTAGTTTCTCTACACGCCTGTAACACTCCAATTTAACTTAGATCAGATTTACTAAATGTATTATAATGTACAGTTGTAAATAGCAATAAAAAAATATTTAAAAAAATGTATATATTTACCACATCATGAATTTTCCTAGAGTAGGTGCAATAACCCTACTCTCCTTCTTATCAAATATGACGCTAAGGAGGTGGAGTTTAGGCTACGCCTTTGAAGGTAAAATGGCACTAAAGTTAATGGAGATTTCATACATTAGTGTAATTATCTGTAAAACCATTTATTTAGTCGCAAATGTAAAAATAATATAAGTTGTAGTAAACGTTATATTCAATAACTTGGTTATCTATGATGAAAACCCATTAACCCGTTCTCAAGAAATTTGTGCTTCTTTCTCTTCTCTGTTCAGAATAATTTCAATGTGAATATTAAGGATTCAAAAATATATTTACTGTTCTAAAAATTAAGGAGTGAATATAATGAAGATTCTTGTTTGACACAGAGTTGTTTATTAGTTATAACACAAACATCTATTTAGTCTCGACACTTCTTTATTGTCTTTACACTCCTACGTTTCAGCCATTCCTGCAATTTTCAAGGATCTTATTTACACTATCACAGCCAAACATTGGTTATGACTAGGGATAGGATTTTTATGTGCTAAAAAATCCGAAATATGTACATAAATATGAGCTAGTAAATTGTCAAATATTTAAAATAATATGTATTTATAAAATTTGTATTATTCAGCAACATAAATTAATAATTAATTATTAATTTTGTAACTTAAAAAAGTTACATAAATATGTATTTATTATATATTATATGAATAATATTTTAAAGAAATTATATTAAAATATGTACAAAAAAATGTACTTAGAGAAAACATAGCTGTTCAATAACAAGACATTAATTAGTAATTGTAATTAAACCAATTGATTAATAATTACTCAGAATGAATTATGAACAAAGTATAAATGGAAATAAAGAATAATCCTTATTAAAAGGAAAAAGAAAAAAAACTTTAGAAAAATATTTAGAACTTTGAAATAAATCAATTATTCAGCAGGGCTAGTTACAAAATTATTGCAGATTAAATGCATTTTTAAATTTTCAAATTAAAATCTTCGTCGGTTTGACCGCAGAATAGACTTGTGCCGGCTAAAAGATCTTTAAACATTTACTGATGTTATAGGGGCATACTTAAATGAAGCTATTTCCATTGCATCTAGTTCGGTATTCTGCATCACCTGGGCGGCTGTGTCATCATTTGTTATAATAAGGAATAAGACCCTAGCTCTTTTTAATTGATTCTGAGAAATTCTCGATGTAATTCTGTGTCAAAATTTATTAATACCACTGATTTCAATTAAATTTGTGTTAAAAGATGAAGATATAGAATTTGTACGCACTATTTATGATAAATGAGAAATTTGACTTTTAAGTTTCTTGCGTTCTCTTGAATTTTACGTTGTTGCCATGTTCGATTGTTGGAACAAATAATTTAAGGTGAATTTAAGTTAAAGTCAAAGTTAAATATGTGATTCAGGAGAAAATACCAAAAAATATGTTAAAAATTACAAATATTTCAGAAAATATATGATTTACAACAAAATATGTAAAAAAGGCCAAATATTTAAAAATATGTGAAGTAAAAATGGCTTCTTTTGGCCAGATATGTCTTGAAACATCTATAGTTAGTATGGAATCGCAGTTATCATGGTTTGGTAAAAATATGTGAAAACATAAAAATCCTATCCCTAGTTATCACATTATTGTAGGCCTTTGTCAATTTTCGTCATGTTGATATAATGATTAGCTGGAATAGACATTGTAAACTGATTATTGTATTAAGTGTAACAGTAAAAATAATAGGTAATTGACTAATGATAAAAATTCTTGAGAACACTTAAAGTTTGATACTAAAAATAATTGTTTCTGATATAATGGAGAAAGATGTTTACTGAGAACTAATTGCAATTTAAAAAATCAGTAATAACAACAAAATTTGAGCACGCTTTGAATAAAAACTTTTTTTTTTTTATCCCCTGGCCACCTATTTCTGGCATAAGTGGTTCGGCAGCTATTCTCAACTGTCAAATATGACTTACCAGATACCAGGCCTGCAAGAGGAATATGCGGGGTCTATTGGTCTTATGGTAAAGCTCTCCATGGTAGCACATTCCGTCCATTACACTCCAAGCATAGAATAATGATATTCTGGAAGGAATGTATACTGTAAGTCAAGCAAATCCGCTGGGCCGCTCTTCTGCATTTAACATACAAAGTAGAGTTTTAATTAGACTACTCATAACCCTAAAATCATTCAAAATTTTTAGGAATCATAAAAAACTTTTAACATCTAAGACAAAATCATAAATACTCCTAATATTTGATTGCTTTTCGCCGAACTGGGAATAAATTATGGCTAGGTCAATTGATTAAATTATCAAATGCATTTATAATTAATAACAAAAGTTTAAGGACAACTAAATTAATCAGGTGGACCGACAAGGTAGAACAAACAGAAACTTGAGCTGTTTACTGGAAATTTGCATGGATCGATCGAGAACATTGAGGTTAGGATTGGAGAGCTAGGCCTCATGTATATTTAGCAAGTTGACAGGAGATGAAGAGTTTGCAGAAGTTTGTAGCATCCGCAGATTATAGCCTCATGATATTGGAGCTGCATTGTTCCATCTCGAAAGTTGCAAGCAGAATAATTATATGGTTTAGTTATAAGAAAGTGATAGCCGAGCACTTTGGGGCATAGGTGGTTCAAAACTTGCGAGTTCGATTCAGGTTTGGGTCAGTTTTTTTTTTAATATTTATTTATTGCTATATACAACTGTACATTATAAAACATTTAGTAAATCTGATCTAAGTTAAATTGGAGTGTTACAGGCGTGTAGAGAAAGTACCCATTAGTAGTACTGTAATGACATTTTACATTAACTGGTCTCGTGGCCGTCTTCTTTTCAGGCACCTCGGAGGATTGTCAGGTATGGAAGAGGATGCAAGATTAGAAACTAGGGTTGAGTGGTTAGAGAGTTTATAATGGAAGGAGTGATATCCGGTTCGGGCTAGATCGGTTACATAGGGAACATTGAGGTCTTTATGTATGATTTTATTTGTGACAAAGTAAGGAGCATTGAGGATTTTACGAAGGATTTTGGATTGTAAGGATTGAATACGAGTGGAATTCGAAGGTTTAGAATCTGATTTAAAATTCACTACATACTTTTCTGAAATGCAAATTGATACCAATATTTTTCTTCTAAAATTATTATTTTCTTCATGTAACACTTTGACATTTTCAAAATCAACACCATGTTTATTTTGAAAAACGTATTTGTAAATAATTTTTACTTTCACTTACCCATATATGGAATATATAGTATGGGATAGTTGTGTAGTTATTCATTCTACTAAGCGTCGCACAGTGATCTGTGTACGGTAGACCTAGCTCAAAAAAGAAAATCAGTACAAATCTGAAATTACATATTAAGGCAGGTAGATGATTGTAGCGTGACAGCCACATCGACTGATGTCATTATGTCCCTGACCAAATTGACTGATCGATAAATAGCCACTTTATAGAATCGATTTTTCTATTTTCTTTAAAGCCACTAAAACGATTTTTTGTTTAACTCGCTATGTCAACGTAAAATTAAATGCTCAAGACAGGCCTTTTCCTTTTTGAATTTGAGGTTAGTCTAACAGGGCTAAAAAAATCCTTTATTTTTTTAAAATCAAAGGAAGTTATTTTTAATTAGATCTTGCGAATGAAAGGCACTTTTGCTTGTTTTAATTATTTTATGAATTGTGAAGATATGTATATTGGAGAAACTTCTAAAAAATTAAAAACTAGAGTTAAGCAACATAAAAGTAATTGTAAAAATATCAATACAACAGCACTGGCACAACATGGCATAAATTATAAACATCATTTTGATTTTTAAAATACAAGAATTGTAGACATAGTAAATCACAAAAGAAATTGAAAATAACAATCATTTTTGATTTTATGATAGATACCAACAAATTATGTACACATTCATAGATATAGTAAATCAATTAGTAATTTAATGTTGTAAAAATAGTGTTGGATAGTAGAATAAATTAAATACAATATTGTTTTGTTGTAAAATGTTTTAAAAAAAATTGTTTATAGATTAATCATCTTTTATGAACCAGAGAAAAGAGAGTATTGACTTAGTTCATAATCTATTTATTATGAATGGTAATCATAACCTGGTTTCAGGATGGTATTTCAGATCTTCTTATTTATAATATGTTGGCATTCTTAATTATTAATGTTTATATTATTAACAAAAATATGTTATTGTTAGCACTATAAGACTATTAAGGAATACACAAATTGTGATTTTTAAAAGATGTTTTAATCAGAATTTTTTTTTTTTTTTAATTTATTTAATGTAATTCGAAGCTGTACAAAATAATAAATACAATAATTAAATATGTGGAATGTTTCATTTACACTTGAAAATCTTGGGAAGGAACCAGCCATTGGTGGTACTTCAAGCATTAATTTAAATTAGAAGGTCCGTGGCCATCTTTTTTCAGATGCCTCGGAGGAAGCAGATGAAGGGAGCAGGTGCCTTTTTTAGAATTTTTTTATTTGAAACAAAATTAACAGATACCAATGTTAGTGATACAAAATAATGAGTAATACAAAGTATTAAAGAATTATATAAATAACTAAAGGAAACATTGAGATTTCTGATTCGAGGGGGGGCAAACTGAGGTAGCTAGATCATTCCCGATAACATTAAGCCTCCGTTATCTTTAGTTAAGCTCTTTTATTTTTGGAAGGAGAAAGATTTATATTGGTTATTCCCACCTCGAGAAACACTAAAATATGAAATTTTATTGTAACAGGAAAAAAAATTGTTCATAATTTTGCCTTTTATGGTCATTTGATATTTCTTTAAAGGGGATAATCACAAAAATGACGTTAAGTTAAATAGGAGCCAAGCAAAAACATAAAATTTGAGGACATACGCAGATTGCTAAGTAAAAATTGTGTAATGCGCCCACTACACCAATTTTTTTATTATAAGGATAAAATAAGATACAAATAGCCTGCTTCTAGTCTCATGCAGTACCAAAGAGTGCTCAGTACGTTAGACATACAGACAGTCTGAGTGGGCCCTGCTCGAACGAGGACCCTAATTTCAGACCCTTAATGCGAACCCTTGTCTACTGAGGACACGCACCAAACTTTTCAATGAGTTAGCCGGCAGCTGCGGGTAGACTACGTAATGTTATAGCTTAACTAATTATTAGTGAAGTTACGAGGTAATTGCCCACCTGTAAGATGAGTATAACTAGCCTATTCTGGTCATATATATATTGATATGTCTGAGAGGCACCAGCTGGAGTTTTTTAACTTAAAATAATTTCTTTTGTCGGCATGCCAAAGATACCGCCGGATCTAGGCAAAAATCCGTCGGCAACAGATCTAAAGAAAGGTACAAAGATATATAGATAACAGAGGGTATGCACCCTCTGGGAACCGTTAACCGTGTAGGCAGAGTTAAACAAACAAACAGCCCTTATCTTGCACGTGGCCAGTTTAGACATTAGAAAGTACAGAGAAATAGCCGCCGTAATTGATAACAAATAAACACCCCTTATCTCACACGGGCCTCTCTAAAAACCTCGGGAAACATAAAGTAAGCCGCCAGAAGCCGGCTTTCTTCAAGGAAGAAACTTTTAAAGATGAAAGGTAAGACTTTCGTCGAAGATCATTGGACCTTCTCAGCCCCTCTGAAAATAGAGGAACCAATCAAAGGACAGAAATCAAAAGAAGGAGGAGTCAGAAGGAGAGGGTAGAAAATTAACAAAAGGGCAGGAAAAAGAGTTTTTGGACATAGTCAGTGGGAACAGTCAAGACCGGAGGACAGTCCAGGAGTTGGGGAAGAGACAGAGTTGGTGAAGAGTCTCAGGGGACATAGCCTGAGAGAGCCGGAGGAAGAGACACAGGCTGGGAGAGATGAACACCTGAAGACAGGCCGGAGGAAGAGAGAGCAGCAGCCAAGTAAGACCTTTTCTGTTGTTATTTGAATGGCAAGGATAGAATTAATAACATAGAGTCAGTATAAATATTAAATATCTCAACTGGTACTTCTCAATTCATTCTCTTATAATTAAAGTATAAAGATATAAGTTTACCATGCTCTCTCATAATAGTATTCTTAATATAGTGTATATAATTGTAAATATAAAATAGGTAACGAGGACTTTACTTTATAATTAATAATCCCTGCATGCCACCTCATATATATATATAGCATAGTAAATTGGTGAACACGATACCGTTGGAAAGGAACTCCAATGATTAATTATGATATTCTTATCTAGCATACCACGGCGGGGGTTTTCAGATGGTGTCGAGTTGTTGAATTAAATATAGCGCATCCCCTTTCAGTCAGTTCTCATCAGGAACCGATATAAATACATAATACAAATATATAATATAAATACATTAGTATATGAATAAATTTTAATATAATACCTGTACGGGAAATCCCTAATCGGGCTTAGAAACCCCGAAGCCCCGTACACGGCAATATATATATATATATATAACTTATTAGATGTCGAAGACAAACATAAAAAAAAGATGAAAGAGCAGCAAAGAAATGACACACACCTATTCGAGATAACAACTGATTTATTCCTGGTTTTAATGCTTCTTATATACATTCTTTGTCTATATTTACATGAGGAGTTAGGATTAACGATTATTAGTATGCATGGCCTTATATACATAAGTTATGGTAAGGCAAAGCGTGTATATATATAACTTACGTGCACTTAGACTGAATAGCTTGAAGAAAAAGAGAAAGAGAGAACAGAATTAAACTGCACGCTTACTAGAAAGATACTGGTTTATTATCTCTGTGATGCTATAGATATCATTGAGGTTTATTTACATGAGGAGTTAGGATTAGTGTTGTATACAGGCCTTTTCTAAACATAACTTATATATATAAGGATTTCTCTTTGTCAAGAATACTGAAATCCCGAAAATCTCTGAAAAACTGAAACTAAACGTGAATGGAAAATGCTCCTTACAGTTACAGGATAGATCTCAGATCAGAGCCTTTACACATGGAGGAGAAGAACTAACAGTGAGCTGATTGCAGAGACTGGTCGGCCAATATCCAATATAGAGGACTGGAGGAGGTACAGGAAAGTAGTAGCCTAAGACAGGCAAGCGTGGGGAAGGCCGGTTCGGTTGGCCAAAGACCTACAAGGTCTGTAGAGCCAACAGCAAAAAACGACTAAAAAAGAATCACAAAGTAAACGCATACTAAAGTACTATACAATACTAACCATGATATAAACCAAATTATAAATACAGCTAAGAATTTCATATTTAGAGCAATAAAATTGACTAGTGAGCAGCAGTTTTTAAAAAATTAATTAAGTAAAAATTATTTTACTTATTTATTTAAAAATTCAAAAATGTTGCATAGCTTTTGATATTGGAAGTAATTGTTGACTTACATTGTTTGCCTTCCTAGAAATATAAACTATTTTTTAAATAACTATATAAAATAAAGAGGTAATTACAGCAGAAAATGTCAGAGAGGTAAGATAAAACAGAAGAGTTGTCACATATCGAAAGGCTGGATAAAATAGAATAATTGACTGTGACTAATACTAGAAGCTATTAGTTGAGAACTAATCTTCGAAGGAAGGGCAACAGAGTCGAGTTAGATCTGTTTGTCCTAGTCATCTATCTTACATCAAGCTCATTTATCTGTAAGCGCTTAGCACTAATTTAACTAGGAGTGGCCTGTCGTTTCAAAAACTTTGGAGAACACAACGAAAATCATTTTACTGCAAACAAGGAATATTAACATATTATTAATATTAGTGAACTAATTATATCAAAGGTCTAACGTTTCGACCAACCTGGCCATCAACAACTAAAATAATAATAATAACAGCTTTATTTACAGAACTGAAAGCCATTTTCTTGAGAGGTAAGGGTCCGGGTTTATACACGTGAAGAACTTACAAAAATTAACTCAACTTCATTTATTAAAAATTTGCATTAATTAATAATTAATAATTTTCCAAATATAATACAATAAAATATTTTTTATGTTGTATGTGATCTCTTAGATATAAATAACTTAAAATAGGTTCTTTATTTATTCACCTCTCAGATCTCTATTCCTAGCTACAGTTGCCCAACAGTTTTTTTGAACATCTCATCATGCCATCTTGTAGTTGATCTTCCTCTTCATATAGTTTGTTTCCTTTGAATCCACTCTGTAGCTATTTAGGACCACCTTCTCCTATCTAGCCTGGCAACATGACCTCCCCGCCTCTTTTTCAGTTGATTTGCTTCCTTTTGTAGACTTCACTTTAATTGAAGACTGTAGTTCTCTGTTGCTCATCCAGTCTTTTTCTTTTGATACCCCTCATATGTCTTAAAAAGTGGACACAACACGTCAATTTTTCATAATTCTTTTTTTTTTTGCTGATTTTAAAACTATATTTCATGCTCCAATATTTTTTCCAATCCGTGGGTATCCTTTTATTTATTTCATCTTTTCTATCTTTAAATGAGATGGACTCTCCTAAGTAAATAATATAGGATGTTATTTTTGAATTCTTCTTTCTTTGAATTTGTCATTATTTTTTATTGATATTAATATTCAACTCCACACTCTTCGAGGAGTTCGCTGACCATTTGTTTAGTCTCATTCAATGAATTAAACAATAATGAAAATAATTATGTCGCCCGCAAACCTCAAAGTCCGATAACTAGTACCCATATAGTTATCCCATTTTATTCACACCGCAGCTTATTGAACACATGATATAGTAGGCAGATGAATAAAATTAGGAATAATGGAAAGTCCTGTTTGACAGCTCTTCGGATTTCCTGTGTAATTTTTGCCCTTAATGGCTATGCAGGTCCAACCGTAGGTTGCGAGTTCAGTCCCCTGCTCTATCCGGGATTTTTTCAAGTATATAATTATGCTATACTCACTCACAGCCTCTCCGCGGCATTTGTGAGGCCTTGAACCTCCACGGTTTGTCGTGCCAATAATAATAATAATGTATATAGCATCATCAAGTTCAATCTATGAAATAACAGCTTCTATTTCAAACTTATTATTAACAATTTTTTACAATTATTAATTATTAATTAGCATAGCTTAATTATAATTTAACAGCCCTACATTAACTACTTAAAAGGACCCAATAAAATTGAAAATTAATAAGAAAGAGTACTTGTAGAAAGATAAATTTGATTTTGAAAACACATTAATTTTCACAAAGAAAATTAATCCTTCAAAAGTAAAATACATGCTACTTATATATTTGAAAATATATATATAATAAACTTAATTAAAGATCAAATATGATAAATTTTAATCAGAAATATACCAAAAATGTAGTGGAAATTAGTTTGTGATTAATATGATTAAATTTTTTGATTAAATTTAAACTATTTATTTATTTTTGCATATTTACTATTAATTATGGATAGTATTTTTAATAAAAGAAATAATAGATTATTCTTATATATTTATTGATTTGCCTTATGTGTAATTGCTTATATTTGTCATTTTAATATAAATAATTTTAGTTGAAATTTATCTTATAACTGATATCACTAATTTATCAACACCAACATTAATTAACCTTCCTCACAATCAGGGGAGGCGTATAATCAATTTATTTTAATCTATATTTTGGACTGATTTCTTATTTCTTGAGAAACCTATTAAACATAATTATAAATTGTAACCTAAAATGTAACCACATTAGTCTCAAATTGTTAGAGTAAGGGCTACATTTCACTTCGAGTAAGGCTATTAGTTAAAGCTTTGGGAAGATTTTTTATATTCGTTAAAGTAAACGAAAGTCATAATGTAAAGTATTAAATTGAAATATTGAATATGAGCCCATTATAAATATACCCTACCTCGCCGACAAGACTGAAATTTCGTGCGGGCCATAGTATTCTAACGCGCCGTTCTGGTGAAAGTACAGACGCCAAATTAGTGGAATTATTGTTTTAAATGTTAATAATTTTGGTATTCTGGTAGGAAAGAAATAAAAAGAGAGAGATATCAGTTAACGTTTATGTAGAGGGTTTGTTTGTTTACGTTTGATGGTGTAAAACATCATAGGTCATCAATGCCATTAATTTCCTATTTAATTTTGCTGACATTAGTTGTATTATTTTATTTTATTTATTCTTTTGTATTTCTTTATTGTTTAAATATTTTTATTTTTCGACTGTTCCATGTTATATTTGTGACAGTAAACCTTTTAATTTTAAAAATTAAAATTATAATTTTATTGTGAAATGAAATATCGAAGTTAATCCCAAACTATTGAAGTGCTATGTGAAATATGGGCATTTATGGAAATTGTCCAATGGTTGTTACAATTTTTACATTTCGGAGGCGTTTCTTGAATTAAGATAGGAGTGAGTGAGCTTCATGTAACCTATTCTCAGCCTAGTCAAAACGACTTCCTCTCTACGGCAATTACAGCCCAGGGCCTAAAGTCCTTTTAGTTAATTTTTAGTTTGATAATAATATTTGATATTAATAATTATAATGATTAAATTTATTATTTATTAATTAATAATAATAATTATTAATTTAGTAGAAGATTCTAAATTGATATTTACGGAAGGCCTCACTCCTGTTGGGTAACACATATAAGGAGGGTGAGTCCAACCATAACTTCAATGTGGAAGTCGCCATCATGTTCCGCGTATTAATTAGCCCTTTTACTTTCTTTACTATATTTTTGATCCAGAACAATCTTAAGTGGTGCTGAAATTCGGGACTTCAATACATTTCCAAAAAAATCAACATTGTTTTTATTTTCATCTCCTGTTCTCATTTTTGATTCGCTTGAACTCTCTAATTTTTTTTATTTAAACGTTATTGATAAAACTGCGTAGATGCCCGTAAATGGAATAGTGACTTGCCACCAAATAATTCTGCCCCACCGGCGCCAGCAAGCCAAGAATAATGCCGAATAAAAAGAATACTAAACAAGATTCAAGGAGACGAGAATACATCCTGGAAAATAGTTAAAAAAATGTTGAAAAAAGCCTTTAGAGCCCCAAAAGAAGACATTTTCCTTATGTTTAGAGTAGAGAAAACCCTGTCAATCTAGTGGGTAGAATCTAAAGAGCTCCTAGACCAATTGAGTCGCATTACAGAGAAATGAAGGGATACAGGGATACTGAAGATACTGGTACACTAATTTGGCGTGTGTGCTTTCACCAGAACGGCGTGATAGAATACTATGGCCCGCAATAAATTTCAGTCTTGCCGCCGAGGTAGGGTGTATATACCATATAATGGGCTCATATTCAATATTTCAATTCAATACTTTACATTATCACTTTCATTTACTTTAACTAATATAAAAAATCTTTCCAAAGCTTTAACTAATAGTAATGAAATGAAATGTAGCCCTTACTCTAACAATTTGAGACTAATGTGGTTACATTTTAGGTTACTATTTATAATTATGTTTAATAGGATTCTCAAGAAATAAGAAATCAGTCCAAAATAAAGATTAAAATAAATTGATTATACGCCTTCTCTGATTGTGAGGAAGGTTAATTAATGTTGGTGTTGATGAATTAGTGATATCAGTGATAAGATAAATTTCAACTAAAATTATTTATATTAAAATGACAAATATAGGCAAATACACATTGGGCAAATCAATTAATAAATAAATATGATTCCCTTATTAATTTGTTGTTTCGTTTTTACTATTTTATATAAGAATAATCTATTATTTCTTTTATTAAAAAGCTATCCATAATTAATAGTAACTATTCAAAAATAAATAAATAGTAACAAAAAATTTAATCATATTAATCAAAAATTAATTTCCACTAAATTTTTGGTATATTCCTCATTAAAATTTATCATATTTGATCTTAAATTAAGTTTATTATATATATTTTTTAATATATAAGTAGCATGTATTTTACTTTTGAAGAATTTATTTTTTTTGTGAAAATTAATGTGTTTTCAAAATCAAATTTATCTTTCTACAAGTACTCTTTCTTATTAATTTTCAATTTTATTGGGTCCTTTTTTGTAGTTAATGTGAGGCTGTTAAATTATAATGGAGCTATGCAAATTAATAATTAATAATTGTTAATAATACCATGAGCGTGGAGGCAGAACAGGAAGGATGGAATTTATCGATTCGATTCTGAAGATACAGTTGGCCAAGGAGACTAGAAAGAGAGAGGGTCTGCTCAGAGAGCGTACATTCGTAGATTGTGCGCAAAATATGATCGATCACCAGCAAGAAAGAATCCCAAATGAAAATAGAGGATGCAGTATGGACGAGCTTTACATAATATTGCCCCAAGAGCATCCGACCCAGTGGCGAAGGAGTAAGTATCGAGAAAGTGGCAAGGATAAGATAGTAAACATGAATCGAAGACGCTGGAAAGGTGAAATACCGAAAGAACAGCCACTGAGAGGACGGCAATTGCCACGAATGCGACAAAATTAGTGCCTTTGTACCCCGAGTGTAGAAACAAGGCACACATTGTAAGGCAATGTCCCTATAGCAGACCGAAGTCAATGCCCAATGTCTGAGGTGAAGAAAATTACAACCTAAGAAGAAATTATTCCGCAATCATGTCCACAGAAACGTTGAAGGTTTCAGAGACGAAAGTTAAAGGAAGAGAGACCGGACGAGGACAGAGGAGCAGAAGGAACGAGTGGAGAGAAGAGGGATGAACTAGGGAGATCTGAGGTTCCTATCAACAGTGAGGAAACAGAACATTAGCAAATAGCAATGTGAGGTTAACAAAGGTCTGCTAATCATCGGGAGGATCACGAAGCAGTGAGGTGCTTCGTACACACAGGCTTCGGTCAATGCCGTTTAGATTCTAAGGAGGGCTTAGTAGCGTGGAAGAGGCGACAAAGATCGGGTTGTGTAGGTGAAGAGAAAAAGGATATGCAATCTATTTTTATTTATTTCCTATGTATGGAATTTATAGTAAGGGAAAGTATAGCGGACATAGAAAATTTTGAATACAAGCTTTCGAAAGAAATACACGTTTTAAGGTGCGCTGAGATTAAATAGACAACTTTTGTAAAATGGTTTTTGTGTGAACAGACAAGTTCAATAACCAGAAGTCATATGAAACTGAAATTGGGGATTAAAGTGGGGTATATGTCTGAGATCTAAGAGATTTTTTTTTTAAATACGATTCTCTCAAAAATTGCTTTAAGGATTATTATAAAACTGGATAAATGAATGCACAATCAAGTAATTTATTATCAAGTAGTGCTAATCCTCAATGAAATAGTATAAGTAGGACTCAAATGAGAAATTAAAAAAAAATCTTCTCCAACAGTTCCCTTCCTTTAATTTTGTTTATTCGGAATTACTAACAATCTCTCATTTGTAATAGTCATTGAAAATGGAAAAATGCAAACTATGAAAGGATTTGATAAAAACTTGACTAGATGAGATAAAAAATATTTTGTTTTTCCCAGATTGAAAACACATTTCCATAAATAACAGTAATATAGACATACTATATATCTTTGAAAAGTTAAAGATTTTAGAAAAATAATATAAAAAAAACAAAAACGAAAGTTATAGAATGTCGCATAATGCAGAATGACGAGAATCGAAGGAGAGAAATACTTTATTCATCTATGCTGCCTAAATACATCAGGTTACAATATAACACAGCACACTTATCAATCCGTAATCGGACATATATAAATTACATATAATTACATTGGTATAATAATATATAAAGATAACAATTTTTTCCCCCATAGGTTTCCTTTTACAATAAATTTCGGTCTATACACCAAATACAAATATTTCAATTCATTCCTTTTTTGTCTTTCCCATTTCTGCTCCTCCAATTTCACCACTTCATAATTTTTTACAAATAAATAAAAATAATAATACTAATAAAATAAAATAATTTAATGAATAAATAAGTCAATACACACAAATCGACAGGTCAACATATTAAAATAAATAAATAAAACAATGGATAATCTCCGAGCTAATTCCCAGGCAGGTGATGGTGTATGATCCCCAGGGAGTACAAAATAATATTTTCCGCCAAGATCGCAATATCCCCAATGCTGAAACTAACAAGGATTCATCCAACTCAAAGTAGGTTAGGGAGTAAAAGTTGTTAACGACAACAAGTTTTTATATTTTATTTTTATTTTTTTATTATTGTGTATCCATTTAAGGTATATAAACAATAACTGTCTAAAGTTAGAAAATATTTTCTGTTGGCTATCGACTAGAAAGCAATAGACCGAAGACAAGTAACAATACAAACAACGACTGCTGTTAAAGTTTTCCGTTAAATTTCCCTCCAGATTCCAGAGGGTTTAATGTTGATCGTAAGTCTCCTAGGGCCGTAAAAGAAAAGCTCCGGTTTACTCCAGCGCTTATCTCTAGGCTTCGCCTTGTTCCATTCTCCAGGGTCGATGAAACGATGACCCCCTCCTTCCAGCTGTTGGAATATGCTAATATCCCTCATGTCTATTTAATAGTCCTTCATAAGGGAGCTATAAGATGTCAGATCAACTGGTTCATGGATATAACTGCAATTCCAGAGAAGTTATAGCAACGGAACAGAATCAGTTCCCATAATGCAGTTGTAGTATCCTAGGCAGTGCTGTACATGATTAGAAACATTACGGTGGTCTCTATTTCTGCAGAGTGAAATGACAGATCTCATTTTTTATATCAAACAATAGGGGTATTCATGATCTATGTTAAAGCGTGTTAAATGGAAAAACTTGTGTTAAATTGAAAAAAATTGTCTTCTTTTGCCGTGGTAAAACGAAATAACATTTAACATGGCTGAGAGTCTGTTACTTGGTCAGTTAAATCGAGAATGACGTCACACAATAGACCAGTTGAGATCGCCGCCATATTAGTTGTTGTGACTTTCAATACAGTTGTCAATTAGCTCATCTTCATTCTCTTCCTCACAAGTTTGAAGATCAATAAGACACTCATAAGCTAAACTTTCACTCAAATTCCACTTTTCACTCACTCTAGGCATGTTTTAATTAATTACTTAAATCAAAACTGAAGTAAACAATAACATGAGGGTCTGGAAGGAAGGTTATAAACATAAAGGCTTATACAACAAGTTGCTGAGAAAATCCGCTAGGGACTCTTATGCATTTAACATTTAACATGACTTCAAATAGGGCTGCTCACAATCCTATAGTTATAACATTTAACATGGTAAAACATATAACATTTACCACAACATCATGAATACCCCTTATATAGCGGCGTGGAACTGTTTTTATTTATTTATTGATATTTAAAACTGTAATAAATATATATAATAAGTAAATGTTATATGAGTTATGTTAATGTCATGATATAGACATGAGAAGAATCTACCCATTGGTAGAAATCCTATATAATTTTTAGAGTATAAAATCTTGAGGGTATCTTTTTTTCAGACGTCTAGGAGGCAATAAAGTCGGAGCCAGTTAGATTAAAACGGGTTTGGGTGGTTAGGAAATTTATCATGGTAGGTTTATCATATTAGATTAGATTAGTTTTGATTTTATTTGTGAAAGACAATAAACAAACAATAAACAAAACAATACAGACTAGATAATACACAACTATTAACATGATATTCATAACTCCATTATATTTAACTTAATATAATGAGAATTCTTATAAATAAACGAAAGCGTGATATAAATGAAGATATTGATTGGGTTCGAAAACTGTTTACATAATAAAATTTATATGTCACTTTCAAAATTAAACTTATTACATATTGTTACAATGTAAATATATAGTCTGTTCAATTTGGCTTCAATATCAATGTTCAATGTTTTGTCAGTCGCAAGATATGGATATGGTGGCTTTAAGATGTATTGTCTATTTTTTATAAAGGTGGAACAATTTAGGAGGATGTGGTACAAGCTGTAATTGAAATAACTTTTCCAGAATGGACAGAGTACTGTTATATGGGGTGTAACCGTGTAACCATGATGGGATTACGAAATTATCTTCTGTTAGCCACGTCTCTACAAATCATAACACTGATTTCATTCCAATAACTTCACATTCATTACTGGTAAATTTAAATAATTTTTTTTCAAAACATTTATATTTCACAAGATCATTCATTATTATATTTTTTGAAAAATATTAACTTTATTGGAAGCCATGATAAGTTTTTGAGACCGAGTGACACTGCGAGAATGACCGATTAAGTTGTGAGGTAGGTATCTGGTCATTTGATACAGTTGGAAGGCTCCTAGAACAAAATCTTTCTTCAGTTTTCCTTTTTTTTTTTTCATAATTAATTTATTTTGAGAAATCTATATCTCAGGAACTATGTAACGTACATATGTCTATTAGCACTAAAATTAAAGCTAGTTTAATGGACTGCAAATAAGTTTACGACCTTTACCTTCGTAGAAATAGTAGTTTTCATGATATTTGCTGAAATAAATTGATTTATAGTTGTTCGAACAATAAGTTTGATTTATGAAAAACTTCATTTCAGAAACCATTGGGCGTACAGATGTCTGCCAGCGCTCAAATTAAAGCTAGTTAAATTTACTTTTACTTGATGTATTTATGTACAGTTGTTAAATAAAATTAAAAATACTACAAAATAGTTAATTATGTTTATCTTTGTAGTAGTAGTTTTAAAAACGCTAATTTCTAGTTGTTCGTTTAATATGTTTGACTTTTGAAAAAAATATATCTCTAGATCCATAGGATGCACATATGTCTGCCATCACTCAAAATAAAGGAAATTTAACTTACTATAAAGTATTTATATATTTTTATGATATTCACATATGAATATTAATTTTTCAAATGAAAATTTGTCCGAACAACTATAAATCAATTTATTTTAGCAAATTTCATGTAAACTTTGCTCCTACCAAGATAAACATCGTAAACTACTTTATAGCTCATTAAACTAGCTTTAATTTGAGTGCTAATAGACATCTGTACGTCAAATGGTTTTTGAGATATAAATTTTTCAAAATAAATTCACTAACTACTGATCTTTAATATTTTTTATGAAATGTTGCATTCTATAAACCTTTATCTCGAAACTATTTGACGTAAATATCTCTATTAGGGCTCATATTTTAGCAAATTTACTCATCTTTAAATGACGTACTCTTAGGTTTTCTAGCTCCGAATGGAAAATTAGTTTTTTTTTATCGCTTTAAAATATCCGCCATTCTTTATTCCCCCTTCCTATATTGGGCAGACTCATCAATTTTGACTATTAATTATACATAGCTTTCATTAAAGTAATAAAAAATTGGGGTGAGATAACTGCCTTTTTTTCTCCTCTTGTGCTCTTGTACTAAGAGGGTTAGACCGGGTGAGGAGGTGACATATCTTGGTGTGAGGATAAGAAGACGATTCAATGCCACTTCTCACCTGGTGTATCTAAAGGACAGGGTGACCCTGTCACTCAGTGGATTAAGTAGGACAGGGGGTGTATTTTGGGGCCTCTGGTACCCTGAAACGATGACCATATATAAAGGTGTGATATAGAAGAGAAGAGAAGACTGGCCACCATACAGAGACTGGCTCTGCTGAGGGTCACGAAGACATACAGAACGGTGTCACATGAGGCGGTGCAAGTGCTGACTGGAGCGATGCCCCTGGACCTCATCCTCAGGGAGGATGTCCTTAAATATGAAGTTAAGAGGATGGGACTAGAAGCGCTCCTGGAGGAGCTCCGAGAGAGGATCGGTGAGACTCCAAACTTATGGAAGAAAATACTAAGAGAGGACTCAATACAGGAGTGGAATGGGCGGTGGGTAGCAAGCCAGAAGGGAGCTACTTTGAGAAAATTCTTCTAATTTGAGATTTAGTTATTTTGACTCACGGAATCATAAAACGTGTATATTAGCCGAAAATTTTAATTCGAAATTTTGAATTGCATGCAATACTACTCTCACTGTACATTATGTATATTCTATAGCTATAAGTACTTTACATTCTATAAATTGGTAAAGTAAAAAGAAAACTGATAAAGAAACATTATTCAGCAGATGATGATTGTTGTTGAAACACATTCATAACATTGTGTTCACTAAGTGGTTAATGCCATCAGATAGAATTATATAAAAATATATAAATTACATAATTAAATCATGCCATTTATAATGAAGAAATAAACAAGGCTTCAATTAATTAATTAAATTTATCTTTATCTGGAAGAGCTCGGAAATTCGCTTTGGTTTATTCTGAGAATCTTTTATCTGTAACCACCAAATAAATCTTATCTCAAGAGCTTCCGCCTGATTTTCCGGGAAAGAAACCCCAATCTTTTAAGCTGGAATTACAGATAAAGTTCTAAATTAATTTTTGCCAATTTTTTATTTATTAAATTAACTTATCTAGAAATCATAGAAAGGGAATTATACTACTATCAAGCGAAATTTTCGAATTTGAGATTTCGACGGAAATACACGTTTTGAGACGAAATAACCAAATTCGTAAAATGGTCTATGTGTGAATTAAATAATATAAAAATCAGTGAAGACTAAAATGAGTTTATTCTAATATATTTATAAGAACTACATGTTACTCTTACTATTACAGTGTGTCTCTCTTCTTCTCACCTAGCTATCTAGTCTAGGAAATATATATGAACACTTGAGAAGAGGAGGTAGGAAGAATAGTGAAATAGGAGAAGGGGTTTGGACCAATCAGATAATTTAGAAAATTAGGCGGAGCCTAGAGAGCCTATGAAATTAGAAGTAAATATCTGGGAGGGGATAAAAGGCGTGACTAGAAGCAGGGTGTGAGGCGCTTCCAAGAAATTGGGGTAAGAGTCATGATCTTGTTAGAACTAACTTTCATGTGTTAAACATAAAATAGTTAGACTGATGCAAGTCCATTGAGAGATGACAGCCCTTGCCATTGATACAGGATACTAAGGGCTTGAAAGAGCTGTTAGAAGGGTCTCAGGAGCCTTCTTAGAACATAGTCGTTTTTATTGGGTTCCTTTTTCTATAAAATTGTAAGAGAATGTGGCAATATGCAACCATATGTCTAAAGTGACATAGATTCAGTTGGGCAAGGGGCAATTGTTTAAATTTATAATACCGGTTCCTTAACTTGTTTGGCGTGATTCGATATCGAAATTTAAATTACATATTTAAGGTAAGTATATCTCTGGAGAGAGACGGCAAAGTTTCCCCCAAAATTGTCACATTAGCAGTGCCACACAATCCGAATCTATACTTTTAAATTTTTTAGATTTTCTCAAAATGGCTCAAACGATTTTCATCAAACTCGATACACTAATGTAAATTTATGTGGTATTTTATATCAGATAGGCTTTATCTACATTGTAATAGTCTGATGAGGCTTAAATGGGGGTTAAAAAAATTTAGCTTGAAGTCCTTTAATTTTTTTTTGTTTTTTAAAAACTTAGCTTACATTCTTATATTTCATTAGAAATGGATCAATATTAACTGCGAAAGGATTTGAGTATTGCCTTAAGGAGGTAAGAGCAAAAATGCTTTTTCCAGATAGAAAAAACACTTCTTGAGATGACAATGGTGACGTATTATATATATATCGTTAGAAAGCTAAATATTTGAAAAAAAAACAAAAACTAAACAATATTTAACTAATAAAGGAGTAAAATGAAAAGGAGAATGACGGAAGACGCGTAAATATAATTTAATTGTACATTGACATGCTAAGTTTAATTAAATTGTTTGAGTCGTTTTTGAAAAAATCGAAAAAATGTGAAAAATCGATTCTATAAAGAGACGCTTCTGATCAGTTGATTGTTGAAGCTGTTCACACACACACGAGTTTTCAAGATTCAGTTATTAATTAATTAATAGTCAATTATTAATTAATATTAAGTTCTGTATTAAATTCATAAAATCATTCTTAATATTTTCAATAGTGATTTTTTAACAATTAAGCATTGAGTGAATTGTTAAGAGCCAAGTTGTACATTTTTAAAATTTTATAGTTTTGTTTTCAGTTATAGTTTCTGTTCTGAACTAGCAAGGATTAATTTCGAATGAAAGTTGTGTGATTCACGCATCACGCATTCACGCATACAGAATTTTTAATTTAAGGTTAAGTTTTAGTAGATATAAAGTTAATCATTTATGTATGTTGATAGAAAGTATATGTTGTATTTTTTTATTTTTTATTTTATATACTTTTACAATTTTATATTTATAATTTTAAGCACCCATAGAGACCTAAATGTTCCTTATGTAACCGATCTAGCCCGAACCCGATATTATTCCTTCCATAATAAACTTCCTAACCACCCGAACCCACTAGTTTATAAGCTTGCTTCCTCTTCCATTTCTGGCAAACCTCGGAGACGCCTGAAAAGAAGATGGCCTCGTAACCTTATATTGTAAACTGTTTTTAGAGTTCTACTACTGGGTAGTTCCTCTACATCCTGTATCATATCATTATGTCATTATGGTCAAATTTACTTGTTGTATTTTTTATATAAATTTTTATATATAAATCAATAAATAAATTTTAAAAGAATAAAAAAATATTTATAATTTTTGGTTCAATATACTTATTTATGTTATTTTAAACATTGTATGCAAGTGTCAATGTTTTTCTTTTTTAATATTAATAGATTGTAAATGGGGACGATTATCTTGGATTTTATGTATATAGTTTTGACTATAATTGAAATGTTTATATAATTTTTAATTAAATTTTATTTAGTGATCAAATCTCTCTGTCTTTTTTAAATTTGTCTACTAGTTCTTCCTCCCCTCCCCCCACATACAATATCTCTTCTCTTTTATTCCTTATTATTCACTTCAACGGACGGTCTGTATTTATTTTAGCTTATTATTTTTAGTCAGTTATATAACTGTTCATCTTTTATTTATTATAAAATATATTCCGTTTTCTTTCCCACTTTAAATTTAACAAAACAAATTTTCTTCAACACCTTTATCATGCTTATTGATTTATTAACTGAAAAACTGTCGTTTTTTTTTTATTTTTTTATCATCTATTTTGAATGATTTTAGTATATGAAATATTTTAAAATATTGTTTTTCAATGTTTGTTAATTGTTTCACTGAATTAAGGTTGTTATCTCGTTTTGTTTTTTCAGACCCGATGAAGGACTGAAATTCAGGTCGAAATGTTGGCATAAATAAACAAGTTTTGTTTATTTATGTATTATTTCTGACCACTCCCCCGGCCACCTTCTCCTCATATCCACTACCCACTACACTCTACGCTCAACTTTTAACTACGTTATTATAATTTTAATGATAATGGAGGAAAACAGTGAAGATTCGACAATATGTTATTTAAATTGATGCCTTAAACGTATGATTATCACATTAAAAAGTACTTACTCACTTGTTTTCAATAACCAGAAAAAAAAATAAAATAAGGAACTTACTTAAGTTGAAATCCACTGATAATAAGTAACGAGTAATTGAACAGTAAATACTGCTAAGTAGAGTAGTCAGTAAATGGAATACTCATTACCATATCACTAAAACCCAGCAAACAGAACCTCGTTTAAGTTTAGTCAGTTTTAGGAAAGTTCTTACCCACTTCTCGAGGGAAACACATTGAGAAAGTATCAAGTTGAAAAGGAAAACAGAATGTGAATTGGGAATCGTAAAGTAGGTTAAGGTTAAGGGCGCTGGAAAAGTTTCTCAACATTTCTAACTCTCATCGTTCCAAGTAAGATTATTTCAATCATTTATCGGAACAGCCTTTGTGAAAAGTGGATTTAAAAAGGAGCCTTAAGAGAATCTATAAATATATTAAAGGAAGAATAACAGATCTGAATCGTAATAAATCATTAAAATATTCAATTTTTTCTTAAATTCTCTGAGACAAGGAATAAACATTTTCAAAGATTTCTATTGTTTTGTGAATAAGAAATCTTTCTTAAATAAATTATTTCAAAATTTTTTGAGACAAGGTAATTATTTATTAAATAAAACCACAAATTGTATCCACTACTGTCTCAACACTTTATTTCTTATTAGTCCAACGTTTCGGCTATTCCAGCCATCTTCAAGGACATCTTTAATACAAATCTTCTCCTCACATTAATTTATAATTTTTATTGCAG
>NW_027113076.1:75708-77177 GCF_000696795.3 Halyomorpha halys | reverse complement strand
TTTAAAATTTAAATAAATAGGTTTGAAATTAAAATAAGAAAATGACCTGGGCAGAATAGCCTGCAATAAAAATTATAAATTAATGTGAGGAGAAGATTTGTATTAAAGATGTCCTTGAAGATGGCTGGAATAGCCGAAACGTTGGACTAATAAGAAATAAAGTGTTGAGACAGTAGTGGATACAATTTGTGGTTTTATTTAATAAAGAAATCTTTCGTTCAAAGGGCTAGAAAGAAACCGAAATAAATATGAATAAAAGAAAAACTGAAACAAAGCTCAGATTAGTCGACTTGTGTTGAAGTAAACAGTATTTTTTTGGTTTTCGAAAAAAAAAAATCTTAAAACCGGGGAAGGCGAAAAGTATGAACAAAAATTTTTATTTTTCTGTACCTTTGAAAATTTGTATCTTAGGATTTATAGGGTTGATTTTTATTAATTTAGTGGCGTAAAACATTAATGGTCATCAACACCATTAAAGTTTTATTTATTTTTTTTTTTACTCTTCGTCCGTCAGTAATAAGACCAATCTGGGCATACGGAGATAAGCTTTGTGGCTCAAATTAACTATCGAATTCCTTTCGTATCCAATCCTTAAAAATCCAAAATCCATCGTAAAATTCTCAATGTTCCTTGCTTTGTTACAAATATAGTCATCCATAATGACCTTAATATTCCATATGTAACCGATCTTGCTCGAACCAGATATCAATCTTTCCATTAAAAATCCCTAACCACCTAAACCCACCTTTAAATTACTCCCATTTCTGACAATTCTCAGAGGATCCTGAAAATAATATGGCCTCGAGACCTTCTAATGTCGAAATATTATTAGAGTCCTGCCAATGGGTATTTTCTCTACCTGTTTATATCTCTCCATTATGATCATAGACCAAATTTACTGGCTATATTTTTATATAAATACAATTGTAAATATCATTAGATAAAAAAAATAAACTCTTCGTCCTTTCGATATGATCAATTGTCAAATTCCTGAAAAAATAATGATATTTTTGAGTCGATCGATTTGGATGAAATAAGAGGGAGTGTGCCTCGTTCTCAGCCTAGTGAGTACAACCTCTTTTCTACATTTACGGTTGGAGGTACCCCAGGGCTTGACATCCTTTATATTAATTTTTAATTTACTCCTTGGGCTACCACAAAGATTCTCGAGGTGGCTGTTCATAAACTGGTAGAGGGGAGTTATGTTATGACAAGTCCTATTATCAGACTTAATACTAATTCCCCATATAAACTTAGATACTGTAAAAATAGATACTGTAAATGAGAGGAATCGAATATATGCATTTTACTGTTTGTTTAAACAATACAATAGGTAGAAGAGGTTAGCACTCTTAACTATTGTATTGTTGGCGTACGTGTGGCGTGTACTTTTGGGACCTAATAATAATAAAGTTGAGTATTCGCGGCTTTAGCGCACTTGCTCAGCCTCCACTGGCTCATTACCAGTG
>NW_027113076.1:63479-70973 GCF_000696795.3 Halyomorpha halys | reverse complement strand
TTCTTATCATTTTTTTTCCTAATTTATTTTTTTAGTATTATTTTTTTTATTTTAGTATGTATGAGATCATCCATCACTATTACCTATTGCCCACAACTGTGTGGCAGATTGTAGTATCTATTAATAAATAAATCTATGAATATTCAATAAAAAAAAATAATAATAATACGTAGTATAATAGTATAATAGTAAACCCGAAGGTTGCTGATACCACCAATCGTTCGCCCATCCAAACCCAAAATAGTTTTAACCCAATCCTCCCACCTACGTTTCGGTCCAGTTTTTATTAACATTTTAAGAGCTCACTCGTTACTAAACACTATAACCTTACATGCCGCAATGCTGTAACCTGAATTATATTTATCTGGCGTAGTTCTCTCAATTCAGCGTTATGTAGTTTTCTAAATTCTCCCGTTAATTCATTCATCTTTTTTCGTTCCAAATATTTTACATAATATTTTATTTTCAAAGACTCTAAGAAGCTGTTCTTTTTATTGTAAGAGGCCCTGTTTTGGATCCATAAAAAACAGTGGGAACGATAATAGTTTTCTAAATTATGACATTTAAGTTGTCAGAAAGAAGGCGCGAGCTAAGCAATTTCGAAATTGAAAAATAACATGGGTGTCTCTCCTTTAATCTGGCTTTTATTTCATCATAAATTTAAACTTAAACCTTTAAGTTTATCTCTCATCTCTCTTTTCTCAGTCCGCCGGTGTTCCTCAAGGTAGTATCTTAGGTTCTTTATACGGTTTATACAACTGACATCCCAACCCATCCTAACACAGTCCTAACAACAAACGCTAATGACACATGTATACTTTCTGTAAACAACGACCCAACTAATGCATCACAAACATTACAGGCACACCTAACATATATTGAAGAATGGTGTAAAAACTGGAGAATCAAAATAAATCCTGACAAATCCCACCAGATCACCTTTACTCTCCGTCGTAAACCTCTGCCCTCCTGTCCTACAGTATCCTTTCTAAATACACCACTAATACCTGTTGAACAGATTCGATACTTAGGACTCCATCTTGACAAGAGACTTACTTGGAATCCACATACAAGACTGAAACGACAAGAAACTGCTCGTAGATTCCGATTGCTACAACACTTACTTGACAAACGCTCTAAACTTCCCATTCACTACAAAAAATTAGTATACACTACAATAATCAGACCAATTTGGACATATGGAATTGAGCTCTGGGCCACTACTAAACCATCAAATTCCTCCCGCATCCAATCCTTACAATCCAAAATCCTTGATGCTTCTTATTACGTTACAAATAATCTCATTCACAAAGACCTTAACATCCCATTCGTTGCAGAATTGGCCCAAAAGAGATATGCGTCTTTTCATTCCAAACTCCTTAACCATCCTAACCCATTAATTCTTAACCTTTCATCCTTAACAATCCCTGATAATCCTCCGAGGCGTCTGAAAAGAAGATGGCCACGGGACCTTCTAATTTAAATTAATGTTTGAAGTACCACCAATGGATGGTTTCTTCCCAAGATTTTCAAGTGTATATGAAACATACTACATATTTACCTCTTGTATTATTTTGTACAGTTGTAAATTACATTAAATAAATAATTAAAAAAAAAAAAAAAAGTTTATATACTTTTTTAAATGTATTTTCTGCTACATCTGTATCACCGAAATTGCTCCTGGGAAATATACTTCTCCTTATACATAGTGATAAAAATGCTTTATATTATATTGAGCATGGACGAAGGGCCATTGAAAACGATCTGAAAATAGCTCTACTAAATTCCTCTAGTTAAAGAAGCGGCGAATAGAAGGAGAGAGGGATATTGGACCCGGTCGCTATAAACCCAAGCTCCCCCAAATTAAATTCACGGCCGACTGGTTTCCGTCAGGTCGGCTTATTGTAGCCTCAGTAATAAAGATGGTCGTCCTGCCCGCTCAAACAGAAAACGTCGGGCATGTCCTCTATTGAGAAGCTCGGGATCGCCTCGTGCTTATGTATTATCATTGTTTAACACTCATATACGATTAACCAAAACTGTTATCTCATTTTGTTTTATTAGGTCTATCGATAATTATAAGAATATTTATTTCGCATCATGAACCCGACGCAGATCGTTCCTACATATATACCTGGACCATGAAAAAGTCCGGGAACGAATATCTTA
This sequence comes from Halyomorpha halys, assembly GCF_000696795.3. NCBI lineage: Eukaryota > Metazoa > Arthropoda > Insecta > Hemiptera > Pentatomidae > Halyomorpha > Halyomorpha halys. The sequence goes on along the minus strand of NW_027113076.1, from coordinate 68,804 downwards.
TGAGGGCTTATTGTTTTTACTATTTTAATATTTCTCTTTCCAACTAATGTTTGAATAATTGAATAAGACGATTAAGGGGGAAAATTTTGATTTTATTTTCCTATAAAAATACATATTTAAGACTCTTGAATGAATGAACAAATATTAACTGTTTTCCTGCCAAGAATATAACAATATAACAAAATATAAAAAGGGTGTAAACGTATGCTTGAAAACGAAAGAGATAGGTTTTTTATTTCTGATTCGAACCTGTCTATATGTTTTTTTTTTGTTCTCCTCTAGTTGTTGTTGTTGTCTGGGGCTTTAGGCCGTAAAACCCTGAGGTCATCAACGCCCATGTTTCGCGCTTTATATTCTATTTCTATAATTTCTATTTCTGTTCCGTGGTTTACATTCTATTTCTATATTTCTATTTCACTTTAAATAATTTCGAAAAAAATTCTTAAGTAATTACTTCTGTTGGTATTTTTTATTACTTATAACAGATTTTCTGGTTTAAATCTTATTCAAAAGGCCATTCCTTGTTAAGAAAACTAAGACCATTTCCACGTTCTTCTGGTCATCATTCAGAGCATCCGATACACTCGGTCCTACTCCCAATCTACTCAAGTTCGCAGAATAAAAATAACATTTCTCAAATATGTGACTGATCGTAAGTGCACTGTTGCAGTATTGACATTTTGGCGGTGGTTGCTTACTGATCAGATATGCACGAGTTAAACTTGCATGACCTATTCTCAATCTGGCAGCTACCTCCTCCCTGCGATTGGAACGGTTTGATGTGGTCCATGGTTTAGTGTTTTTTTTTTGATATTTTTTAATTTGCTTGGCGGGGTTTCATCCCACCTGGCTTGCCAACTAGATGATATCTCATTTTTCATTGGAGGACATTTCTTGTGGTGTAAGAATGGCCGTTCCCTGACCTGGAAGAGCAAGTGCTTGTTTAGCTGCAATGTCCGCCAGTTCTTTTCTAGTGATCCCCACGTGACCCGGCACCCATATAAAGAAAACAGTTTTTCCCAAGTTTTCGAGCATGTTGGTATAATTGTGAATTTTTATGATTTTCGGTTGTTTCGGGTAAATGATCTTCATGGCTTTTAGTGAACTTAAAGAGTCGGTAATGATAACTATGTTAGTATTCGTTACTGTCATGGAGAAGTGGAGTTCTCCTCTAGTTATTTATCTTATAATATTTTGTATTTATCCATTGCTTAGTACTGTTAACAATGAGAACTGGGTTTTTTATTTTAGATATCTTAAAAATTAGATCTATCTGAACTTTAGAATTATCTAATAATAATTTAATCAAAATCGTTAACACTATTTTTAGCTTAAAAAAATGTAAAAATCAATTCAATATAGAGGCACATCCAATGGGTCCATTGTATCGAGAATGTTTCTGTGAGACCCCAAACACCTACTTGTCTTAAATATATAATTTCAGTTTCGTGCGACTTTTCGCTTTTGAACGAGGCTACAGACACACATAGACCATTTTTGGAGACTTGGTTATTTGGCCTCAGAGCACCACAGAACGGGTATATCGAAAACTCAAATACAAAATTGTTAATTATTTCTAACAGACAAAATTAAAGATACTTTATTGGAGAAGATAGTTGGGGGTAGTTATCTACACCTCATTTAAAATTAAAGTTACTATAGAGGAAGATTGTTTTTAATCCACATTTAATACCAGCTAAACTTTTTTAATGAGGATAAATTTAGTCTAATATTAAAAAGCATATAATATTATAATTAATTATATGCCGAGCTTAAACACAATCTTTAGAGCCGTTATTGAGATCGAAAAAATGTTATAATAAATTCTATAAAGTGGAACTTTATCCGGTCAGTTGATTTTAATTTTAATTTCGTTTTAAGTCGTTCACACACGCACTGACTATTTTGTGAGACTTTTATTTTAATTTAGAGGATTTCCAAATTCTCTTATAAAACTTTTATTTTCCAAGATAACTCGAATTCAAAAGGACCCCAATACTTCCCCTAACTATATATTATACAGTGAAAGTATAAGTTATTTAAACAGGACTAAATTAAATTAATATATAAGCTAGCACTTCCCTAATTTGGCTGGATACTTGATGTAGTGTATTAACCGGTTGATGAAGTATACTAACCGGTTTATAAATTATAATCCACCACGAAGTGTCTTAATTGTGCAGAGCTGAGCTGAAGGGGATTTTTGGAAGCGGGCATTTTGTGGCGTTAAGAGCATTAGGGCTCAGACCTCTTCATCAACCCCCTCCCAACCAACGATGTACCCTCCCCATATACGCTCCCTCCTCTCCACCAGAGCCTGTCCTAGTTTATTCACCTCTTTTTAAATAAAACATAACAGATTACTATTTTAGAAATGAACCAAATCAAAATTTACGATTCTTACTTAGTTTTATATATATTTATAGAGATTTTAGGTCGCCTCAGATGGCGTTAAACATATGCACTCATATTATAAAAAAACTATTAGTTAGTAACCGTTACGTTTCGTCCAACTTACTGGACTAAATGAGAACAGATAAATGATAAATATATACAGGATAAGTTCACAAAGTTCTGATCTTAGAACGAAAAATGTATTTTCTGATATAGAATAAATTTGACAGCTTTACGAGGATATAATAAATAAAATAGGTTGTTAAGACAATAATTATTAGTGAGGCAATAAATTAAAATTAATATACACCATAGAAAATTAGAATTAAAAAAATCCCCAAAATTATATAAAATTTAGGACTCTGTACACTAAAATTGGGATATACAGATAAACAGAAAAAAGTACAATTTAAAAGGTAATTTATAAATATAATAAATAACATTTAAATGTCGGTAATCACTTGAAATAAAAAATTATTTTCAATCGTAAAAACATTTATTTTGAAAACAGCACTAATGAAAAATATAAAAATGAGAATTTAAAAAAATATTACTTATATTCAGTTATGATAATATACAAAAATGGTTTCAAATTAAAATGACATAACACCACAAATTATTAGTAAGGTAAGGAAGAAAAGAAAAACAATAACTAGGAAATTTGACTTAATTTCAAAACGTTTTAGATTTGTAAATGTTTATAAATTAGTGAAGTGGATATATATGTAGTAAAATATTAAATTATTTGGATGTAAGTGTGGAAAAAATATTTTATTAAAATGCAATGTAAACGTTGATTGGCGGGTGGTGCCGATTCGAATCCTTGGGGCGTCGACTTTTGCATTAAGTGGCGGCCCAACAAAATGAAAAGCTTGACCCCTAACCATGGTTAGAATAGGTTGGTCTCCTGTAGATAACCAGGCGAAAATCACCTTCGACGTGGATTGTCTTAAATTGTCAAAATAAAAATCTTTGATAATTGGCAAAAAAACCGGAAACGTTGTTCGGATGATAAAAAGAATAAAGAAGTAGATAAAGGATATACAATAAAGTCTTGAAAAGAAATATAATAAAGTTCTAACAAATAAAACCCTTTGGAACTTACGTTGTTGGACAACAACTAATTCTTTATATTTAAACTATTGATTTTAATTATTTGTATTTTCAAACTGGATAATGGACAAAAAATCCTGAAAATTCAGAGTACTAATCAAAAAAGGGCACGAAATCTTGAAAAATAAAAATTATTATAAAACTTATAATTTACATTGAAAAAAATATGTAAACCATTGAAATATGCATTTTTTGTCAAATATATGTAAGAAATATAAAATGCGGCTAATTGCTCCTGAGTACACTAATTTATAAAGATATTGAGCTATTTAGAAAAAGTATGCAAACAATATTTGCAACCTACATAAATCCGCAGCTATTATTTAAAACATATATCATATAACACAATATCGAAAAACTAGTGTAATCATGACCTGTCCTCGAAAAAAATAATTTGTGGACAAGGACAAAGATGGGATAACATTTACTCCGCAGTGGAGGGGTGTTTTCTGTTTGTCCTTTCTGATTGGGATTGCTGCTAACCCGGACAAGTTCTTCGAATCTGGTTTAACGTTATGCTGACCACATCAGTTCCTATAAATGAAGGAACAGCATTACTTTATTAGATATCTTCTTATTTCTCATGTATAAACGGGTTGCCCTAAGAATAAAACTAAATAAATAAAAACACAAAAGTATGTCAAACAATAAATACTCATTTAGTGAGTATTTGAGTTTAATAATTAGGTTTAAGAAGGTTTTGATGTCAAAGGTTGAGACCGACAGCCAAAATGGCCAATACAAAACAGTAGGTATCATGTAAAGTATTAATAATTAAATTATAAAATATTTAAATACATACAAAGATATAATTAAATATAAAAATTAATAAAACATTAGTTGAAACTCACCACCCTGGGACCGTTTCCAAGTTGTTTGTAGATTATTGGGTTCGTGATGTACTTAAAATAAAATTTTATCCGGGGATAAAACCCGGAAAAGCCTTATATTGTCAAACGTCGGGTATCTAATACATAAAAATTAATATTTGTTAGTTGGTACTTCTTGCACTGTCATACCGATAATCCTATGGTATTGGCCTTATTGCTAAGGGTTCAGGATTCTCCCGGGAAAGTTATGGAAAAAGTTCTAGACTGTTCCGATTTTTCCAAAAAAAAAAAATATATATTAACAAAATTAAGCATTTTTTACATGTAGCTCAGAAAGTATTCGTATTAAAGGTATAATTATTTTATTCATAGTTATTATATAACAATAAATTTTAGTGATAAATAAGAAACAAATATTAGTGATTATATTAAATGATTTTTTTATTTACCAACAATTAAAAAAAAAAAAAAAAAGGAGGCTTGAAGTAAAGTAGATCAACAATTTTTTTGGATAAACAAATCATATGCGTTTTCGTCGTCGCCTGAAATTATTGAAATTTTTCAAGGAAATTTAAAATTAGGAATTTTTCATCTTGATTTATTTTAAAGATTTTTATTTCTATATATTGGTCATGAATCGTTTAAAACTCCTCGGCATTGTATCCGATTTCTATGTAAATACCGTTGGAAAATTGAATATTTTCCAGAAATAAATGTCTGCTCTTTTAAGACATATTAAGAAAATTTATATTTAATGTCTTTTTAACCCTAGCAGCACCAAGGGGGGGGGGGCTCCCCGAGCCCGCACTTCTGATTTTTTTTAATACTGCTCTCAAAAAATTTTTTACAGACAAGGAAAAAAAATCTATTTACCTAAAATTTATCTACCAACATGTTGGAATTGATTTGAAAAATATTTGATAAGGAGGAAGAGTACGAAAAATTATTTGTGTTAGAAAAATGAGATGAGGGCGGGTGGAGCCCCCCC
>NW_027113076.1:59271-62924 GCF_000696795.3 Halyomorpha halys | reverse complement strand
TTGGAGTAGGCCGTAATGAATACTACCTTGGTGCTGCTAGGGTTAAGGGCGAGATATTGGTTTCTTATGAAGAAAAACTTTCTAAACGTTTTATTTCATACGAGGTGCTAAAATTAGATATGAATTTTGTTCCTATCCTGAAAAGTCTTTTACTGCACGTAAGTTACGACCATTTAGATTCGTTTCCTGTCAAGAAAAAGTTTTCAAACGTTCCGTTTTATTATCCGATTTATTTATTATCCGAGCCCTAAGCCACTGCTAAGTTTGGTGTAAATTGATTAAGTCGAGTCGAAATTATTTCTTTTTTTTACTATACATTTTTATGATATAATGTTATTTACTGATATGAATTAAACAGGTATAATAAGCAATTAATTAAATCATTTAGCTAATGTGTTAATAACTAAATATATTAATTTATTTCAAATTTTCAATGTTATTTAAGGAAGCCCTCTCAAAATATTGAGTAGCAGTTCAAAATGCTGCTATCTAGTGGCATACTAATGAAGGATGAGTAAGTACCCAATGAGCAAGATACCAGAGCAGGTACCATATGAGTGATAACAAAGACACTGATGAGTGAACTAAAGGCTATCTACGACAACTTAATTTTCTGATAGTTAACGGTCACTCACAGGATGAGTGAATAATCAACACAGAACAACAACTCATTTTAATTCAAGCTAAATACGAGATGTAAATGGTTATATTATACATTAATGTATTCAATAATCAAAATTATAACTAACCAAACTAATACTAATTGTAACCACTTTTGGTTTAACCAAATATAACCTATTGTGTTGTAATTTATACTATAAAAGAGGTATATCACTATTTCACGATTTCTCATTATTCCTAAGTACTCCAGTAAAAATCTAGAACCAGTTATTTTTACAATAATCCTTCACTGCAGATATTGATTAATCTTAGACTATGGTGATTGAAAAAAAGTATTTAACTAATCTATCTATCATCCTTTAACCTAGCAATTGTGAAGCATTTAATAAACAAAAAAAAAATGTTCCATCTAACCGAATTGGAGGGGCTACCATAATGTAGGCATTAGTAGCGCGGCATGTGGCCAACAGCCAAAACTCACCTCCTCCAGTGCTCTCTGTGGAAGAAGAAGTTACCCAGGCTGATGAGAGAGCCATCTTGTTTTCTGTCAGAAGCAGCAATTCTTCTTTGTTCACTCGTCAGGAAAATCTATCGTGAGTGAGTAGAATTCCTGGAGTTGTTCCCAGAAGCAGAGAAGAGAGAGGCATATGAATGCGTAGGGAAGAAGGAACTAACCAAACTAATACTAATTGTAAACACTTTTGGTTTAACCAAATATAACCTATTGGGTTGTAATTTATACGATCATAGAGGCATATCACTATTTCACGATGTCTCATTATTCCTAAATCCATCAAATACAGTCCACTCCAGAAAAAATCCAGAACCAGTTATTTTTACAATAATCATTCACTGCAGATATTGATTAATCTTAGACTATGGTGATTGAAAAAAAGTATTAACTAATCTATCTACATCCCTTAACCTAGCAATTGTGAAGCATTTAATAAAAAAAACAAAAAAACAAATGTTCCGTCAAACCGAATTGGAGGGGCTACCATAATATAGGCATTAATAGCGCGTCATGTGACCATCAGCCAAAACTCACCTCCTGCAGTGCTCTCTGTGGGAGAAGAAGTTACCCAGGCTGATAAGAGAGCCATCTTATTTTCTGTCAGAAGCAGTAATTCTTCTTTGTTCACTCGTCAGGAAAATCTGTCGTGAGTGAGTAGAATTCCTGTAGTTGTTCCCAGCAGCAGAGGAGAGAGAGGCATATGAATGCGTAGGGAAGAAGAAAGCATGGAGTAAGTCGGCCTAGCAATAGTTAACATCCACAACCTCACAATACTACAGTTTTCCATAGCCCAGTAGTTCAAAATTAATTAAACATTTTAACCATAAATGTTTTATTTCGGGCACCTCCTACACCACTAATAATTTGTATAGTAGAATTTTATTTTCATTCCATCATGTTTCATTTTTCAATTAGTCCACTTTAAAACACTAACCAGCCAACCTAAAGTAAATGCATGCTGGCATTTAGTTAAAGGCATGCTTCATTCAACAAAAATTACGTGTCTTAGTTCAGATAAAGTTTTTGTCACATTATTATACAGCTAAATTTCTCAGATTGCTAAATTTAAACTATTGGCTTTACAACAGTATATAATAAGTCTTTATTACTACTCTCATTTCTGGAAATGTGTTTCACTCCTTCGAAAATAATATTTTTCCTATATTTCCTAAATTAATAATCAAATTCTTTCACATTATGTATTTGTACATTTTTTGCTACTTATACAATTTTGAAATGTTTAATTATTTCAAATTATTAAAATCAGAGGAAATATTATTTAACTTTTTTAATCTGCATTTAAGTCCCATCAGACGATATCAATGATGATGAAATCTATCTGATATTAAACTCCAGGTGATTATACATTGATATGTTGTATTTAATGAAAATCGTTATTGCCGTCTTCGTGAGAAAAAAACGATTCTATTAAGTGAAACTTCTATTTGATTTTAACAAAAACGCCATTGTAATACCCCGGCATACATTTTCTCTAAATATTTAATTTTATTTTCATGCAACTTTTCGTATTTTAGCTACACACTATGGATGGGATATCGATATCAATATTATGGAAATATCGATATTTGTCTCCGATATCCGATACTTTGATATCGATATCAAGTAACCGATAATATCGGAATATCGATATTCTCCTTCGATAATATCGGAATATCAGTTTCTTTACAAAAAAAAAAAATATTTTAGTCATTTTAAACAATATATCGATATTTCGATGAAATAATATCGGAATATTGGTGCTCATATTCCCTATCGATTACAGCAATAGGAAATATCGAAATAAATGTGTATTTATCAAAATAAAATATCGAGATTCTATTTTTTAATTTTCTTCAATAAAATAATTATATTTTAGTTTATATTTTTTATGGTTGTCGTGGTGTTGCTTTATTTCATAGTTATTAAAAGTTTTTTATGTATTTTGATTAGGTATGACATAAAATATGTCTTCCTATGTTATCATTTTATAATTATCGTTACTTTAATTCGTTTAATTTTCGATATCGATATTTCGAAATATCGATATTTTAGTTCCGACATAATATCGATATCGATATTGCTATATCGATATCGATATTTTTATTTCAATATCCACCCCTACTACACACAGAGACCATTTTGCGTGACTTGTTAATTGGAATCATAGGATATCAAAACATGAAATTCTGTCAAAAGCTCTTAATAAAACTTTAAAATCCCCCCTACTATATGCTTCATATGTACGTAAGTGGAAGTAAAAACATAATTACAGCATATTTATCATAATTTCTTTTCCTCTTTCCAACGTTGGGTATTTTTGTTTGCCATTGAATTAACACTTTTTGATTTAATAAATTTTTAAATTTAATAATCCTTTTGCTGGAAGAGTCTTATGGAATTAAAAAGGATTCAGTGAATGACATAAATTCTTCCTTATTAAAAAACAATAGTTTATTTCATATCATCAGCAACGTTTCGGGAGATTTCCCCCATCTTCAGGCTGCTAAAAAACAAATTC
>NW_027113076.1:54268-58901 GCF_000696795.3 Halyomorpha halys | reverse complement strand
ATTATATAACATTATTTACTTTTATAATTATAAACACTTTGGCTAAATTAATTCTATATTACATAAAAAACCACATTAAAATTAAAACGCTAATTTATTTATAATATCAATATAATGTGTGCCTAAAGTTTTTGTATCTGTTTTATAATTTATTGCTTTGTCAATGTTTTTTGTAATATGTAATGATTCAATTATTTTTTCTATTCCTACTGTTCTTTACTATATCTAAAATTTCTGGATTATTAAAATCAAATTGATGTTTATATTTAATACTATAAATAAATTTTTAGAAAATCAAATATCGCATCAAAAGAAATATTTGATATAGGAAAAAGTTTTTCACCCCCTAGATATCCTTCACACCGATTAATTCTATCAGAAATATGTATGTATAAAAAAAAAAATAAACCGAAGCGTACAAAAGTGCTGGGTGACTGCGGCAGACTCCCTGCAATATTTCACCCTCTAAGATAAATGAGAGTATCGAAACTCCATCAGATTCTTGAGAATGACAATGTGATGGAACTATTAATAATATCCATTGGTGTAATATATTCTAAGCATTTAGTGAAATATTACAGAGACTGTATTACAGAGATAGCAACAGATTGATGTTGCCACTGGATGGGTTGCTCTATTAATCACATTTCCTCTTTTATCTTCTCCCTTCATAGACTAAATTGTAAATTTATTACAATAGCATCATAACAAATAGTAATTTAGTTTATTATAGTTATTTATAATTTAATAAGAAAAACAATAAATAAATAAAACCCTGTAGCAGATAACAATGAAGGGTCTTGAGTTCAGTGCTTTTAAGGAATTATTGTTTCTTTACCGATTCTGTAAGGAAGTAATTTGGTGCAAGTCGTGTTCAACCACCAGGATGTGGACCGTTTGTGGCTGAGAGAGTTAACCCGGTAGGAGTTTCCTACTTTTTGAAAGAGTAAGAGGTGTCCCCTGAGCACTTATATCGTTGTAGATAATTTGTACTATTATTTCTATTTAATTAGATGTGATGATGACAAAAATGTTTATGATTACTTTCAATACAATTTGAAATTAAAATTTCTAAATTTTAAAATATTCTTGCCTCGGTTCATAATTTTGTTTTTAAATTATTTATTTATTGTAATTTACAACTGTACAAAATAATACAATAAGTAAATATGTAGTATGTTTCATATACACTTGAAAATCTTGGGAAGGAACCACCCATTGGTGGTACTTCAAACATTAATTTAAACTAGAAGGCCTCGTGGCCATCTTCTTTTCAGACGCCTCGGAGGATTATCAGGGATTGTTAAGGATGAAAGATTAAGAATTAATGGGTTAGGATGGTTAAGGGGTTTGCAATAAAAAGACGCATATCTGTTTTGGGTCAAATCTGCAACGAATGGGATGTTAAGGTCTTTATGAATGAGTTTATTTGTGACGTAATAAGGAGCATCTAGGATTTTACGTAAGATTTTGGATTGTAACGATTGGATGCGGGAAGAATTTGATGGTTTGGTGGAGCCCCAGAGCTCAATTCCATATGTCCAAATTGGTCTTATTATTGTAGTGTATACTAAATTTTTGTAGTGAATGGGAAGTTTAGAGCGTTTGTCAAGTAAGTGTTGTAGCAATCGGAATCTACGAGCAGTTTCTTGTCGTTTCAGTCTTGTGTGTGGATTCCAAGTAAGTCTCTTGTCAAGATGGAGTCCTAAGTATCGGATCTGTTCAACAGGCGTTAGTGGTGTATCTAGAAAGAATACTGTAGGACAGGTGGGCAGAGGTTTACGACGGAGAGTAAAGGTGATCTGGTGGGATTTAGTTCATGATTTAAAATAAGAAACGTAGGAGGTGAAAAAAGTGCTCAAGTCGGATAAAAAGATGTCACATTAGGAGTGTACTGGTGAGAGACATTATCACTTTCACCGTTGTGATAAGACAAGAGCAAAACTTGAGTATAGGTAAGAGGTAAAAAGAGGGAGTAACATAAAGAAGCGACAATAACAATATCGAAGGGTCAAGAGAAAGTAGAAAAGTATTAACAAAAGAAATGGACTACTAAGAAAATATAGGCGTTTATTTCCTACTATAAGCAAAATGCTTAAGGCTACACCTCTCCGAATCGGTCTAGGGTCGACTTTTAATTCTGTGGCTGCCCCATGGAGTTAAGATATAACCTCTCCCCATGATTAGAAAAGAATGGTACCCTTTAGATAACCCTCATCCTCCTTTCTCACAAATCAAATCATCCATCAGGACCAATATGTCCCCTATGTTGCCGATTTGGCCAGAACCAGATACCAATTCTTCCATAATAAACTTTCCAACCACCCAAACCAACTCGTTTCTAACCTGGCTTCTCCTTCACTCCCTAATAATCTTCCTGGACGTCTGAAAAGAAGATGGCCTCGAGATCTTCTCCTTTAGAAATGTTTTTAGAGTTCTATCAGTGGATAGATTCTCCACATGTTTTTATCTTGTCATAATATCACATACAGCAAATTTACTTGATGTCTATATATGTATACAGCTGTAAATATCAATAAATAAATTATTAAAAAAAAAAAAAAAATTCTCAGTATTTTAAAAATTACTAGAACAAATTACCAATAAAGCTAAAATTTTAAAATTAAAACAAATTAACTAAGAGTAAATTAATATAATTAATATTACGTTTGAATGCTATTTTTATTATTTGTTTAATTTATAAAATAATAAAAACTTGGAGGAATAAAATAAAATAATCTATATTTCAAAAACGACCATAATTTTGTAGCTATTTTTCGATCCCAGTAAAAAATTTTTTGATCCCAGTAAAAATAAAGTAAATATAATTCTAATACAATAAAAATGTAATCAATTTTCAAATTGGATAATTGTTTTATAAAAATATTTGATGAATCACATTCTATTTAAAACATACAAGGTTTACACTGGGAAAACATTGTAAATAATTTTGATGATAGGCGTTTAAATATGAAAACCAACATAAAACACTTAAAACACCGAAAAAATTAATAAGAATTTACAACACAAAAGTTTTGAAATTAAAAGAAAAAAGTGCAAAAAAAAAACAGGTTATATTGACTAAAATTATTATACCTGGAGTGAACAGAACGTAACCAATTTTAATAGTTGGATATTAGGTGTAAATTTATAGTTAAGATTCTCCCAAGTTGGCCGAAGCGTTGGACATTTAAAATATTGATAAAGAATGTTTTTATGCTTAAATGTATACAATTTATTTTATTTAAACAATAAAACTAGCATGGAAGATGTGATAAGAGTATCAATAAAATAAGATGGCATCTTAACTTTAATAAAAATTGGTAATAACCTCACATGTCAGAAATGACTAAAAAGAGTCATAAAAAAGAAAAACAAAACGCCAGGCTGTCAAAGCTTCAGGAAGGAGAAAGATGCACATAAATCCAACCAGTTCCATAATTAATCAGTGCATTATTATCACCTCCCATAAAAAAAACAGCCAATCGAAAATGGGCCATTTTTCGAGGAAAAGGATATTTTAAAATCAAATTTGATACTTACATCTGTCGAACAGATCCGCTACCTTGGACTACATCTGAACAAACGATTAACCTGGAATCCTCACACACGACTGAAAAGTCAGGAAACTGCACGTCGATTTCGACTTATACAGCACTTACTGGACAAACGGTCTAAACTTCCAATTCATTACAAAAGACTAATATACACTACTGTAATAAGGCCAATCTGGATATACGGCTCCACTAAACCTTCGAATTCCTCTCCTATCCAATCCTTACAATCCAAAATCCTTCGCTCCTTACTTTGTCACAAATAAAATCATACATAACCCACTACTTTCTAACCTTGCTTCCTCTTCCATTCCTGACAATCCTCCGAAGTGACTGAAAAGAAGATGGCCAGGAGACCTGCTAATGTAAAACGTCATTAGAGTGCTAACAATGGGTAGTTTCTCTACACGCCTGTAACACTCCAATTTAACTTAGATCAGATTTACTAATTGTATTTTAATGAACAGTTGTAAATCGCAATAAATAAATATTTAAAAAAAATTGATACTTACTTAAAATCAATCCTCAGTCATCAGTTGTCAGTCAATCTTCAATCTTCATTCAATCCAAAGCCATTAGTCATGCTGACAGAAAATAAATTACAGGCTTGAAGTAACTGAGCAAAAGGTAACTGAGGAGAAATGAAAAACATGTATTCATTTTAATCAGGCTAGGTTAGATGAATTTCCAAAATGGTGATAGACATGAAATTCAGGAATGACAAAAGAACGCAGCATTTATAGATTTTAAAACCAACGTGTGACTTTCCTTTTCAGGTTACGTTCACAGTGGAATGATTTTCTGAATGAAAGAATTTTAAAGCTTTCTCAAATGCTGTTAAAAGAAAAAAATATATAGAGAAAAAAATAGCATACGAAAATTTTATTTAAAGAGTTGAAGTGAACTACTCTTCCATAAAACCTAATCAAATAAAAAAGATTTTTATAGAAATACAGATAATAATAAATGAGATAATGTTGGTATAGAAGAAAAAATAGAACATAATGATTATAGATATGTAGATGTATGTGTATATATATACATGGAGAGAGAGAGAGAGAGAGAGAGAGAGAGAGAGA
>NW_027113076.1:52539-53913 GCF_000696795.3 Halyomorpha halys | reverse complement strand
GAGAGAGAGAGAGAGAGAGAGAGAGAGAGAGAGAGAGAGAGAGAGAGAGAGAGAGATTTAGTTAAATGGTGTTATGTAGGTTGAGTAAAAGACAGTATTGAAACAGAACAAGGGTTAAGGCCACTTTAACTTGCTATCAGGGAAGTTAACTAATCCTAATCCTCAACTAACCGCCCGGCAAATGATAATGAGGAATAATATAATTCCCTCCCTAATTCCCAAATCGATATTGCCAATTCGACTAGGATGGCACCAGGACCAGAATACTCTATAAAACGTGTCCTGCAGAGTCATTTAATTACTGTCCTTCTCTTCTCATGTTCGATAAATTGGCAAATAAAGCCTGGGTGAACCCGGAGACTAAATGCCAATAACTACAGCAGTTCTTGTCTCAACTGGCAAGAAGAGGAAATAGTTAGGAGATCATTGATATTAACCATTCTTTATCTTATAAATACACATTATTCCAACATTATGAAATAGAGGTAAATGCTTTATTTAATAAGCAATACAGATTTATCAAATATAAATATAAAGTACTAAACAAATATATAATATTATATTTCATTTTTTTTTTAAATTTTACTTTAATAAAACCTTTTGAGGTCTTTTAGCCGAAATAACCAAGTCACAAAAATTAGTCTGTGTGTGTTTGTATGTGATCAACCTAGCTCAAAAACTAAAAGTCAAACGAAATTTAATTAAAATTTGAGTTGGGTATATGCATTGGATGTTATAACAAGTTTTATGATGACTGACAGAAAGTTCATGTTTATAGAATTGATTTTTTAATTTTTTTTTTGGAACTTATCGAAAACAGCTCTATTTCGATTAAACTTGGCATGTCAATGTATAGTCAAATGATCTTGAAAATAAGATAGGTCTTTGTCTTTTCTAAAATTCCGCTAAATTAGCCCTAATTTCGTTTGTTAGGAGTAATTACCCATGTCATATTTTTATATATGTACCCCTATCTCTAATATACCCCTTTTCAATTATGGTCAATGTTTTATATTTTACACTTTTACACTTGTTTTTTTACATTTTATCTTTCGTATTGTTGATTTAATTTTCTAATTTATTGTCATTACATAATCCTAATTACTGCAGTTATACTTTATAAATGTAATTTTAATTTTATCAGTTCACGGTTAGTAATAACCCTTTGATTGCATCCCAAACTCTTCAGTCCCATATCACAATCCTCGAAGAATGGTGTCGAAATTGGAGGATAAAAATAAATCCCAACAAATCACATTTATTCTTCGTCGTAAACCTGCCGACTGCCATACAGTATACTTTAATAATGTGGCTCTTACCCCTGTAGAACAGATTCGTTATCTTGGACTACATCTTGACAAACGACTTACCTGG
>NW_027113076.1:48091-51754 GCF_000696795.3 Halyomorpha halys | reverse complement strand
TTGATCCCAGTAAAAATAAAGTAAATATAATTCTAATACAATAAAAATGTAATCAATTTTCAAATTGGATAATTGTTTTATAAAAATATTTGATGCATCACATTCTATTTGAAACCTACCAGGTTTACACTGGGAAAACAACATTTTTCCTTTTTTATTAACATACGTATATTATTGTAAATAATTTTGATGATAGGGGTTTAAATGTGAAAACCATCATAAAACACTTTTTTTCAGAAAATAATTACGAATTTACAACACAAAAGTTTTGAAATTAAAAGAAAAAGTGCAAAAAAAAAAGGTTAAATTGATTAAAATTATTATACCTGGGGAGATTAGCACGTAAGCAATTTTAATAGATGGATATTAGGTGTAAATTTATTGTTAGGATTCTTCCAAGTTGGCCGAAACATCGGACATATAAAATATTGATAAAGAGTTTTTTATACTTAAATGTATACAATTTATTTTATTTAAACAATAAAACTAGTATAGAAGGTGTGATAAGAGAATCAATAAAATAAGATGGCATCTTAACTTCAATAAAAATTGCTAATAACGTCTAACTGTTCTAGATCTTTCTAAAGAAGATGTAACAAAAGAAATCCAATCTGAAAGCCTTCAAAGAAAAGCTTTCGAGAGACTGAGCAAAGCCGACGTAACTTTATGATTGTATTCCTCCAGAGCTATCGCACCAGGCCGTTCACGTATTCAAAAGTAAACACTGTACTTTCCTCTCCCAAATCTCTTCCTATCTCTCGCCCTATTCACATCTTCTTCTTTCCTATTTCGCTTTCAAATAATGGAAGGAGTTATTTATTTTTATTTTATTTATATATTACAAAAAATAATTATAACTCATTGTCGAATGGAATATGGTCTGGGTGCGGTAAAAAAAAAAAACTCAAATAGTAGATAATTATACTATTTTAATGAGCCAACGTTTCGCCCCACGTTGCAGGGCTTCGTCAGGGCTAAAAAAGATACAAACACTATAGTTACAAAAAGGAAAAAAAGAAAAAAACATAAGTTTAAAAAAACTGGGGTATAAAATGTAAAAAAGTAAGATATAATAAGAAAAATTAAAGGTTGTAAATAGTAAATGAAAAGGGTAATAGTAACAGATAGATAAGAGAAGAAATATTAAAGAAAGTACAAATAAAGAGATGAAAAAAGAAAAAAAATACAAATCAAATGATGAGACAGAATGCATACCTGTTTTGACGGCAGTCAAAAACAAAGTGACGGTTGGTATTGGGAGGAGTGAGGATGGCAGTTATGCCACAATAATGAAAATAATTTGTAAAGTAAACATAGTAAAAAAGCATTTAAATTAGGTGAACAATAAATGGTAAATGTTTACTTTACAAATTATTTTCGTTATTGTGGCATAACTGCCATCCCCACTCCTCCCAATACCAACCATCACTTTGTTTTTGACTGCCGTCAAAACAGGTATGCATTCTGTCTCATCATTTGATTTGTATTTTTTTTTCTTTTTTCATCTCTTTATTTGTACATTCTTTAATATTTCTTCTTTTATCTATCTGTTACTATTACCCTTTTCATTTACTATTTACAACCTTTAATTTTTCTTATTATATCTTACTTTTTTACATTTTATACCCCTGTTATTTTACACTTATGTTTTTTTCTTTTTTGTAACTATAGTGTATGTACCTTTTTTAGCCCTGACGAAGCCCTGCAACGTGGGGAGAAACGTTGGCTCAATAAAATAGTATAATTATTTACTCTTTGAGTTTTTTTTTTACCGCACCCGGACCATATTCCATTCATCTATACACACGGTCAATCAATAATCTTCCAATAACTCATTGTCGATAGTAATAAAGTATGGATAAAGACAAAATTTACAAAAATCGTATAATTATATTTTTACCGGGCTTTTTATGACAATAGTGAAATTTTACTTTTTCCTAGCTAAAAGAATCGTTATTAATTATAGCTTCAAGCGAAATTAAACCGGATTTAAAAACTAGCTAAACGAAAATAAATCATATTCTTCCATAGTCTGTATGGCTGTTAATACAGCTATCAAAATAGTAAAAGAAAACTATTTATTGTTACCTAACGTTTCGGCCCACTTTGTAGGGCTTCGTCAGGACTATTGACCGCCACCGGGACTATCTTCCTACAATCTAGTTCATATGGTCAACTATTTTATATATATTCTTCCAAAAATAAATTAAGTTCACTTTTTAAGGAATGTGTAAATAAAAATCAACTTCATTTCATGTTATTTATTTATTGTAATATTTTTACACATTAACTTACATATTTTTTTTAATATTATGCTGATTTATTTTATTTTTTCTTTGTATTTCAAATATTCCTGGAATAAATTAGTGATAAAGCTAAAATTTGAGAATTGGTAATGTTTTAAAGATTGAAATTTCATAATTTGGTATATAATTAGAATAAATTAACATAATTAGTATTAAGTTTCAATTTTATTTTAATTACAGGTGTTATTTATAAAATTTTATTTCATTTTTTTATTAATCTAATATTAGTACAATGGATGTATATTGAATTAAGATTTAAGAAATCGATTTATTTTAAAATCCATTACATCAATTCGAATAGATTTGTGTAAAACGTAGTGAGTTTTTATAAAATTTAATAATGGAAGAAAGAAAGGCTATTTGGTTGTTATTACTACTTTTATATAAGATTTTATTATGATTTTAATCTTAATATTTTGTGTCAATTTAATAATAATAATTATATATTTTCAATCTTATATAAAAATAATAACATTGTAGGAAAATAGTGCGGGTGGCGGTCAATAATATTAACAAAATAGTAATAGAAAACTATTGTTAACCGACGTTTCGCCCCACTTTAAATGGCTTCGTCGGGTCTGTCAGACTGCAGAAGACATGACGAATGTTTTACCTGACAATGTCAACCAGACAGCCCTGGCAAAGTTGGGCGAAACGTTGATTAACAATTAATAGTTGTTTTTTACTATTTTGATGTCTTTATTGACTACCTGCCGTAATATCTTCCTACAATCTACTTCATACGCTCAACTATCTACTTCTGAAAATATATTAAGTTCACTTTTTAAGGAGTGTGTGAATAAACACCAACTTCATCTCATGTTATTTATTTATTGTAATATTTATACACATTTAATATTGTACTAATTTATTTTTATTTTTTCTCAAAAAATAACAACACGATACCAAAGACACATATATGTAATAAAAAATTTATAATGTAAACAATATTTTATGACAAACCATTTATTTCAGTCATTCAATATTTGTATAATTTCACATTATCATTACACCATCATATAACATCATTTATCAATCAAATGTAAATAATTTGGTTCTTACATTGGTAGGACTCAATCTTAATTAGCTAAAATATTTTTGGATAACTCCCTTTAGCGATTATCCTGGCATCCCGACGACAGAGACATAACAATATGTATTTTGTTATTTGTCCTATCCCCCTAATTAATTTTAATATTACTCTTCTCATACAGCCTTTATCTTCTTATAATAAGTTTATAGGCTATTTTTGTATTCATAATGAAAATAAAGAATTGGAAAAGTGGAAAATAAAATATTTCATATTTATCTATTGTTTATTATTCTTTGGAATCACCATATCAACATCAAACTAACT
>NW_027113076.1:45755-47311 GCF_000696795.3 Halyomorpha halys | reverse complement strand
ATAAATAATATAACGGTTATATCAACCATGTAAGGCCCACCAGGTCGATCTGGTATAAAAAAAAAAAATATATTATTCTTATGAACAATAGTTATTTATTTTTTTAAATAAACTAAATTAAAGGAACTTTAAGGGTGGATTTATCAAAAATTGAACATTTAAGCCCTCTCAGACAATATAAATGAGGATAAGATCTGACTGACATTAAAGAAGATTTAATTTTTCAATGGTATAGCGAGTTGAATCAAAATCATTTGTGTATTTTTCTATAAAATCGAAAAAATGTGAACAATCGATCTATAAACTGGCACTTCCGGTGAGTAGATTCCTGTTGGACGCCTCAGGTACATTTCCTCATATGTAATTTTAGTTTCGTACGAACTTTCAATGTCTGAGCTTGGCTGTTCACACACATGCAGACGGACAGACAGACAAACGAACCATTTTACGATGGGTAACGTGTATTCTCTTCAAAAAATAAATAGGAAATTTGGAAATCACAATACTTTCCCTTACTATATATTCCATATATTGTAAAAGTATGAAACCACACGTTTTATAAAATATTACTATTTAAAATAGCTGGGGATGACGTGTGCTGTAGAAGGGAGTTGATGTGGTGAGTAAGTGGCTATTTATATAGGAGTCGATTCTTTGAGGGGTGGTTAGGAAGGTGGGTGAATTTGTTGTATTAGTTGGGAGGGGGGCGCTGGCTGTGAAATTGTGTTGTTTTCCCAGTAATGGCTCCGTGCTCCAGTGTTTTCGATCCTCTCTCTCTCTCTTACCAAAACACTCTTCTTACTGCTTCACGGATCGGTTGTCAAACGGCAGCTTTGTAAGGGCTTATCTGCTACAGTAATTTAGCTCAAGTGGATTTTCTCTTTTTTATTTATCGTACTTTTTTTTTTTTTTGGAAAAAAATACATACTTTGAGAAAAAAAAAACTAAAATATAAATACTAAAAAAATTATATTTAAATTTTTGAATAGCAATTTATTAAAAAAAAGAAAACAGATGAAAAAATTAATAAATTTTTGAAATACCCTATAATAACAGCTTTGGTGAACTTACTTAAAAACTAAATAGTACTATGTATGTACTATAACATATCAATCACAAAGAAAACTAAAAAAGAATTTATGACTAGGTACTTGTTGTTGTTGTCTGGGGCTTTAGGGCGTAAAACCCTGAGGTCATCGCCCATGTTTCGCGCTTTATAATTCTATTTCATTTATATTTATAATTCTATTCTACTTTATTTTTCTCTTTTAATAATTTCGAAAAAAATTTAAATAATTACATCTTTTGGTATTTTTTATTGCGTATAACAGATTTTCAGTTTTAAATCTCATTCAAAAGGCCATTTCTTTTTAAGAAAACTAAGACCATTTCCACGTTCTTCTGGTCATCATTCAGAGCATCCGATACACTCGGTCCTATTCCCAATTTTCTCAAGTTCGCAGAATAAAAATGACATTTCTCAAATATGTGACTGATCGTAAGTACAGTGTTGCAGTATTGACATTTTGGCGGTGGCTGCTTACTGATCAGATATC
>NW_027113076.1:41348-45705 GCF_000696795.3 Halyomorpha halys | reverse complement strand
TATGACCTATTCTCAATCTGGCAATAGCTACCTCCTCCCTGCGATTGGAACGGTTTGATGTGGTCCATGGTTTAGTGTTTTTTTTTGATAGTTTTTAATTTGCTTGGCGGGCTTTCATCCCACATAGCCAACTAGATGATATTTCATTTTTCATTGGAAGACTTATTTCTTGTGGTGTCAGAATGGCCGCGCCCGGACCTGGAAGAGCAAGTGCTTGTTTAGCTGCAATGTCAGCCAGTTCATTTCCAGTGATTCCCACGTGACCCGGCACCCATACAAAGAAAACAGTTTTTCCCAAGTTTTCGAGCATGTTGGTATAATTGTGAATTTTTATTTCGGTGTTTCGGGTAAACGATCTTCATGGCTAGGTACTTTCTTACTTCTATGATTTTCAATGCCTGGATTTTATTCATCAAATGACCATATCTGCTTGTCGTTTATCTTTACGTTTGTCTTTGTGTCACTTGGAAACATCTGTGGTGATATCTTGCCCCCGGGGGTGACAGAAGTCAGAACGAGATCAACACCTGTCAACGCAAAGAAGCTTTTCACAGCGGTATTATGGTTATACGATGTTAAGGGGACAAAATCTATTAAAACAGTTATCTGCCATTTCGAAAGGCAGGTCAATTATAATTTAGCCCAAACACTTATAGCCCTTCGTGACTGATTGTGGGCGTTGCTAATAGTAGCTAATAAGGAAATAACTTCCAAAAAGGTGACGCCTCTAGGATCAAGTGGGAATAAAGAAAACTTGTCAGCATAGAAGAGAACACAGAGGTAGGAAGACCAAGCTAGAGAAGAGGATGAACTTGGACGAGACGAAGTCCTAAGATGGACAAATCAGACCTACAACGCCACGGTTAAGATGTCACGACACACCTCAGCAGCTATTATGACATACTAGGTTATAAGATATAATGTAATTGATGTTCTATGCTAAAGAAGATGGCCTCGAGATGTTCTCCTGTAGTAATATTATTGGAATTTTATCAGTGGGTAGATTCTCCACATGTTTGTATCATGTCACTATGTCACCTACAGCAAATTTACTTGCTGTATATACTTGTATACAGTTGTAAATAACAATAAGTGAATTATTAAAAAAAATATTCTAAGATAAACCACATTTATCTGAATCATTCCATCATTTTATAATTTCATTGCAATCATATGTAATAATGCTTTCTTCCTTTATCTAGTTTAGATATTATTATATTACCTAATACCAACCTTTATTTTATTATATATATTTCAATGGTAATAATATTTTATAAATATAAAGATAAATAATTGGTAAGCTGGAATCCTTTGGATAGGAATTAAATAATAATAGTAGTTTTGCAGGACTCAAATAATTTTAGTTTATATAAATATATATTTATATATAGGCATCCCAATTAACGACAGGTAAACATATCAATTCATTATATTACGATTATAATATTATTTATTTAGATATACATAGTTCCTTATTTTTACTGTATCGTTTAGTTGATCGTTTGGTTTTATTGCTCCTTTATTTTTTATATTTGATGTCGTGTTGTATAATATTATATATTTTATAATTTTTTATATGAAATGTTGTATTTTTATTTTTAATCTAGTTTACTTCATACTTATTACGAATACACTAGCTCATTATTATCAATTCACTAATTGTAAAATTGTATCATTATTATTCACATCATAAGTTCTTTCAATTATTTTTTTCTTATTATTTTATACACTTTACTTTCATTTTAGTATTTGGTTAATTGATTTTTTTGTTTTATCCCTAGAGATTAATTAATGTTGTACTGTTCTATCTTACAAATCGTAGTTGCTTCTACAGTACTGCAGTAATAAAAAATGTAACTAATAAATTTCATTTATGTCAATCGTATTATTAACATATACTATTTTGGCACCGACCGATAGATGTGGACATCACCGAATTATCGAACCTTATTGAAAGTAATTTTCTAAATAAATAAAAACATAATACTAATTTAAAAAATATATAAACTAATATCCACCTAACACTCTCTGTAATCAAAATGTGTTAACAAACGACTCAAACTTTATCGTCGATGTGCCTGAAAAAAAGTTGATATTTTACACATAATGTAAATACGCTATAGAGTGCTAGCGATAGGTAGTTTCTCTACAGGCGTGTATCACTCCATTATAAACATACATCAAATTTACTAAATGTATTGTTATGTACAGTTGTATATTTCAATCAAAATATAAAACTTAGAAGCAATCTTCCCACCAACGTTTCAGTCTACCTCTTGGATCAATGTTTATTTACTTTTTACTAATTTATTCATTGCTATACCCTGAAATATTATTAGCCCATCTTGTACACGGCAATTCTATGATCTGAATTATATTTACTGGGTGCATTTCATATTTCCTTTTAGTTTAACCTTATAAATGCTCCTGTCAACTCATCCTTAGATTTAAATATTGTAAGCTATACTTTATTTTCTAAACCCTAACGGCACTCATCCTCACTTAGAGTAATGGGTAACGTTTTGCCTCTGACTAATTGAAAAATAACAAGGAATTCCTGCCTTTATTTTCTCACCAAATTCATTTTTTCCTGTTTATGCAGAATCCAAATAAATAAACCTCTCTACTTGTTCAAATGTATTTCCTCATGCTAAACATATATTTTATTTTTTCCGAATTTATTTCAAGACTTATTTCCTTAGTAGCTTGTATAAACGAAGTTGTATTTAGTTTTGTAGTTTCTTCGTCTTCACGTGACAGTACCAACTAAATCCTTAGTATATCCGCACACGATATTTTATCTCTTTGAGTTAAACACTTTACGGTATATATCATATTTATAACAACATATTCCGTTAATTTTCTTTATCTTCAGTAAATTATTCTGTTGTATAATTTTATTTTATCACTTTTTTTTTTGTATTTCGCAATCATTAATTTTTTCCGTTCTTTTTAGACTGTATATATTGTATGAAGGAATACATAGAACGCTATTAATTATTGCCGTTTACTGTAGCAGCTTGTATTTTTTTTAATGAAAAAACATAATCCAGAATTAAATTAAATAATACAGGTACAAGTTCCTTGTAAACCCAAGTGAAACTCATACTAACAATAATAATTTTATTTTATTAATACTTTTTATTTATTAATACTTTTTATTTATTGATAGATATTACAATCTGCCTCACAGTTGTGGGCAATAGGCAATAGTGATGAATGATCTCATACATACTAAAATAAATTAAATAAATGAATGAAAAAAAAACACTTAAAACACATACAAACAGAACAATAAACAAAATGAACATAAACTATCTGTATGAAAAATAAATACATAAATTAACATAATGATAAAATAATATACACTCTGATATACAATATTTACACAATCGATCTGAGGATCCCTGAGCCCACTCTATCCCCCACGGGTGAGGGGTAGAGCAGAGCTCAAAA
Organism: Halyomorpha halys; assembly: GCF_000696795.3. Taxonomy (NCBI): domain Eukaryota; kingdom Metazoa; phylum Arthropoda; class Insecta; order Hemiptera; family Pentatomidae; genus Halyomorpha; species Halyomorpha halys. Next base: position 42,249 of record NW_027113076.1, on the reverse strand, counting down.
GATCCCAGCGCATCCCTGGTAGTGAGTCAGTGGAGGCTGAGCAAGTGCGCTAAAGCCGCAAACACTCAACTTGAGTGAAGAATCTGACTCTCTCTCTGACTGAAACAGAACTCTAATTGTCCATTTTTATTTTAGTAAGTCTGTTGGCCACTGCCGTTTCAACCTTCTAGGTGGGCTGTAGGGATGGGTGGAGCTAGATAAGGTTTGAACCAAAGGATTAGGATGGTTGGAAAGGATTATATGGAATTTTGAGAATTTGGTTGGAATGAGGTCAAGGACAAAAGGGATATGTAGGTCATGGTGTAGTGTTCTGTTGGAAACGTAATAGGGTGCCTGCTATGTATCGAGGAATTAGGCATGATTTCAACAATATGTCGTTTATTAAGGTTTTTTGCTATCTGTCCCCGATACCTGGTTAGGGTAGGAGTCTCTTACTGAGTCCCCGGATATGAAAACATCTCTATTAAGTTTGTCACATTACCAGAGGTCCCTGAGAAAATTAGATTGGCTAACCTTTAAGTGTTCTAACAAAAATGATAGCTTGTGACGAGGGACCAGAATCAAATTAACCAGTTGCAGGCCCTTCCTGGAGAGGTTAAACTTTTTGTTACACATCCTCGGCCCTGAGGAGGGGGACGCCTACCTCGGGAGTCTTCGGACATCGATAACCAATCAGAGAAGAGATTTAAAAATAAGGTAACGCCCCTTATTTCCCCACGAGAAGTGGGAGAAAAATACAGAGAGGGAATTTACAAGAGAAGAACAGGACACTCAAGAGGAAGGCTCAGACGAAGACACTCAACAGGAAGCCTGAGACGAGTGAGGACAGTCAGGAGGATGCACTGGAGGACATCCCTGATGAAACAGAAGACACCTACGGCACTACATCCCACGGCATCAG
>NW_027113076.1:36974-41213 GCF_000696795.3 Halyomorpha halys | reverse complement strand
GAACATTTTATAAATATAAAGGTATTTAATTGGTAAACTGGTAAACACACAAACAGCCTTTGGAAAGGAATTCAATTATAATAATAGTTTTTTAGGACTCAATTTATAATCAATTAATTAACTTATTTTTGGATAATTGCCTTCAGCGATTATCCTGGCATCCCAAATAAATCTGCTACTAGAACATAGCATAGTATGAGCATAGTATGAGGTCAAGGACAAAACGGATATGTAGGTCATGGTGTAGTGTTCTGTTGGAAACGTAATAGGGTGCCTTAACTATGGTTCTAAGGATTTTGGATTGAAAGGATTGGATACGTTTGATGTTCGATAGTTTAGCTGTTCCCCAAAGTTCGTAGGTCCAGGTAGGTCGTAGTATAATAATTAACGATCCAACTTTACTAAGAATCCACACTAATAACAAAATAAATGAAAACTTAAATTGAATTTAGAGATTGTTTAAAAAAATCCTTAGGGGCTATTAATAGAAAGCACTCAAGAATAACGTATTCTTAACCAGGGTGAATGATTGATGTCATTATAAAAATCAACAGAAGATACACGTCTGTACCGTGAAGAGTCACGATTTAAATAATTTGTAAGGAGGTACTATTTCATGGACAACGGTTGTGCAGGGAGGTGATTTGTTTATGATTACGCTCAACCACCAGATTTTAATTAAGAGTATCCACTTCATAAAAGCTTCATTGGCCCTAGTTGGTCTCTGGAACTCACAGGGTTGATTCACAATTGGTTACAAAAACAAAATAAATAATTGTTGTAATATAATAGTCAATACACATGCCTACTAAACCATGATATAACACGTTTCATGACAAACCACCACACAAATAAACTAGTACAAGATATGGCTACCGCAAGCATTTCTGACAACACTAAAAAGCTGAATGGGGGATCTCCTTAATTAACAATAGCAATCAATGAAAGTTAGGAGGAGGTACTGGTATCTATCATGCCACTCATGTCATTTTCTTTTTTAATTTTGCAGGATATCATTTTTTCTGGTTGTCTTCAATCTGAAGACAGGTGTGAATTGATAAATAAAGGAATAAAAATATATATCCTTTGAGAAGGATCAGGTTTGTTAGGAAACTTTCTCTCTAAAAATTATTTATTTAAGGATACGAAATAAAGACAGCTGCGAGGATGCCCTAACTGAAGAAGATAGGAGGAGAGAGGCCTCAAGCTACTAAACTTCAGGTAATGCTTTCTGGAAATAGTTGCGGGCACATTTACGCCCTCTCCTTTATCTCCTCCTGTCCTTTATGGTCCATCGTCGGTGGGTCACTTCTTGCCTACAGCTCTCTCTGACGAGAAAGTTGGGCTCTATAATTTTAAGATTTATTTTACTGGTGAAGTTGCACTGTCAGAAAATATTTGTTAAAACTTTGCAAACTTCTTTCCTAAAAAGATAATTTAGTGCCTGAGGACAGAGTTAGGGTATATGTTACAATTACTGTAATTTGGAATTACAGAAATACAATTAAAATTACAAGTAATTTTAATTACTTGATTGATTACTGCAATTATTATTGTGTGGCCACAATTACAAGCTTAGCCAAATTAATAACAATTTCCAATTACATTCTTAAGTAATTAAAATATAGGCGGAATGAAATGAGGAAGTGAAATTTTTTTTTTAGTTTTATTTACTATTTACAAAACATTACAAATAATAAAACATACTTGGGCTTTGGACTAAAACTGTGAGGGACAGTTAAAACTCTAATATCAAACGCGTTCAATCTTTTCAGTCCAAAGTCCTTCGAACAATAGTCAATGCTCCTTACTATGTAACCAACAATACCCTACACCATGACCTTAATATTTCATTTGTTTCTGACCTTATTAAATTCAAATTCATCACATTCCATAAGAAACCCACTCATTATCGTAATTTCCTGGTACAGTCCTTATCTAGAATTACTCATCCATACAAACTTCCACGTAAGTGGCCCAGAAACCGATTAAAAATAATTTTATAGGAGTTCTGGCAATGGAAAGATTCTTGATTCAAGTCACAAGCGCCTGCAGCTAACGCCCTCACTCATCCTCCACTGGTTTTTAATACTAGTGACGTGGTTGAGAGAGAAGTACCAGGATCTTCCAGAGTCCTTGCCTTTCGGCGACAAGTGGGGGGAAGAGCTCGGTACGGAGTTTCCCCGGTTGTAACTATTATAAATAGGATTATGTTTAAGATATTATTTCACTTTAATTTTTTTTCTTTTATATTTATTCATTTATTATTATCATTTTTCCTTCTTTTTTGCTATCATGTAATTTATATATTTATGAATATGGTGGGAATGAGGCTTTATCATCCATATCCACTATCAAAACAAATTGTTCCTGCACTATTTATAAATTTACTGTCATAAAATATAATAAAACAATGAATTCGAAAAGATAAAAATGAACAACAATAATTAACAAAGTCTATAAAATAAAACTATATGACATATTATAAAACATAAGGTGACTAACTTCTGATAATAAATAAAAGGAGAAAAAAAATGAAAAAATCAAATACAATTAAACTAAAAGTAATAAATGGAAAGGTACAATTTCTGCTAATATACATATTTACAAGTGTAAAACGAAAAACTGAAGCATATAAACTGAATTTAAATTAGAAGGTCCCGTGGCCATCTTCTTTTCAGACGCCTCGGAGGATTATCAGGGATTGTTAAGGATGAAATATTAAGAATTAATGGGTTAGGATGGTTAAGGAGTTTGGAATGAAAAGACGCATATCTGCTTTGGGCCAAATCAGCAACGAATGCGATGTTAAGGTCTTTGTGAATGAGTTTATTTGTAACTTAATAAGGAAAATCAAGGATTTTACGTAGGATTTTGGATTGAAAGGATTGGATGCGGGAGGAATTTGATGGTTTGGTGGAGCCCCAGAGCTCAATTCCACATGTCCAAATTGGTCTGATTATCGTATTGTATACTAATTTTTTGTAGTGAGTGGGAAGTTTAGAGCGTTTGTCAAGTAAGTGTTGTAGCAATCGGAATCTACGAGCAGTTTCAGTCTTGTGTGTGGATTCCAAGTAAGTCTCTTGTCAAGATGGAGTCCTAAGTATCGAATCAATAAAATAATGAATTAAAAAATATAAAAATGTCATAAAACATAAGATGAAAAACACTTCTGATAATAAGACATAGAAAAAAAATGATAAGAATCAAATATAATTAAACTAAAAATATGTATAATTTCTGCTAATATACATGTTTACAAGAATAAACAAAAATCTTAAACATTAAGTACAGAAAATATATAAACCTTGTTTGAAACTTTCAATTGTTATTCTTCCGGAATTGGGTGGAGAGAAGATGTTCGAATATACAGGATTTGAAGGTAGGAAGGGTATTAGAACTACGAATGAAGGAGGGAATGGAATTCCATAGAGAAGAGGAGCGGTTGAGGAAAGATATATCAAAGGCTGCGGTTCGATGAGCAGTTACATATAAGACTGATGCGGGTATTGCGGGAATGCACTAAAGAATTAAATTAAAGGATATCAGGGATGCACCGTGGATGGCGGGATTGGATAATTTGATAGAGAAAGGAGGCAAGACAATATTATAGAGCAAGAGCCAGAGTGAAAAACAAAACAGGTATTTCACCCCAATATTTGATTTCTTTCATGAAAAATATGTATAATTAGAAGTAAAAATTGATGAATCTGCCAAGTATAAATAACAATAAAAATTGTGGCTGTTCAAAAACGTTAAACATATTAATTTTTCATTTGTTCATGTTTTAAACAAAGAATAAAGTTCGAAAATCTAAGAGCATATAGGCGTGGAAGTGACAAACCCACCCTACGAAAAACTACGTCAAGAAACGCGGGATATATTAGGAAATACATCGGTCAAAAACTTAGACTTCCCTGGTCTGTCACCCATATAATAATAACAATTAGGGAACATAATTTAAATTAGAGTAAATGTGCTAAAGGATGAACCCTTATGGAGCTATTTACAATTAATAGTCCCCGAGATATAGCTTTTTAAATTGTAACATTACATAATGGAATAGCAAAGAAATCAGTAGTTTATTCAGTAGAATTTATTTTGGAAAAAATATATCTGAGCAATCATTTGAAGTATAGATGTCTTTTAGCACTGAAATCAAAGCTAGTTTAATGTACTACAAAGGTTATTTACAATTTTTATAATAAATACTTCAAAACACTATCCAAATTATAGTCT
>NW_027113076.1:31127-35009 GCF_000696795.3 Halyomorpha halys | reverse complement strand
CAGGTCAAAACATTTATATCTAATAAGTCAAATATCCATTAAAAACACAGTCAAAATTATTTCTCTTTAAAACACTATTAATACACTTAAAATGTAATAAAAGTGTATTAATAGTGTTTTAAAGAGAAATAATTTTGACTGTGGTTTTTAATGGATATTTGACTTATTAGATATAAATGTTTTGACCTGGGCAGAATAGCCTATATGTTTCATAGTGAATTGAGTAGATTGTCCCTGAAGATGGCCGAATTGGCCGAAACGTTGGACGTGTAAAAGAAATAAAAGTTTTGAGACTATAGTTTGGATACTGTTTTGAATTAATTATTAGTAAATGGTTTTATTAGGGCTCATATTTTAGCAAATTTGATCTTCTTTAAATGGTTCTCTCTAAGGTTTTCAAGTGTTGTTGGTACTTTTATAGATATAAAGCTTCGAATTAAAAATTAATTTATTATAACGTTTTGAAGTTGGCTCCATTTTTTATTTCCCTTATACTTATACTTGGCAGAATCATCAATTTTGGCTAGATATTATATATAGTGAAGGTGGAATAACTGTATTTTTTCTCCTTTTGGGCTCTTGTAGTATTTGAGGCTGGAAGTGGTTCCAACGTATGATTTATACATTTTCTGATAATAACCCGTATATTCCAAATTAATTGTTTCCGTAGATAATAATAAAGAATATTGGGATATTAAAAAAGTTCTTGAAATATTTTTTTTTTTTGTTCCCTTAATTCATCGAACTCAAGTTTTTCTTTCCAAGTTTAACTTGAGTTTTAGGCTCAGTGGACTCCCGAAGGCACCGCCCCCCCATTATCCCATTATATTGGAATAATGCTAAGATAATATTTGCCTCGCAAGCTGTAAAACGAAAGAAAACCGAAAACCGATCCTGGCTCCAGTTTTAATTAATCTTTCTACACTTCAGTTTAAGAGTCCGATCGGAAAACTCTCCTTCAGAGAAGGAAAACTTTATTGGGCAAGGATAAAACAGTAATAAGACATAATAAATATTATTTCTACTCCTTCTAAGTTCCATTCAGATGATATAATTAAAAATTAATAAAAGGTCATAATCGATTGTAATAATGGTTATTTATTGATAACCAGCGTTCCTAACAATAAGAATTGTTTATTTTTTCAATTTACCAAAATTAAAGGTACTTACTTAAAAGAAAGTTTTCGTTATTTTTTATTAGCTATTTAAGGACTTAAAATGATACTAAGACCTAGTTGATATTTAAAACCATTTAATTCTACATTGACATGCCGAATTTAATTAAATCGTTTACGCTGTTCTAGAGAAAATCGAAAGAAATGTGAAATATCGATTTCATAAAGAAATTTTCCAGAACGTAGCAGTTACATTCCCACCTTAAATATGTAAACATTTTTTCATTCGACTTTTTGTTTTTTTGTGCTAGTTCTTCAAACATTTTGCGAGACTTGGTTATTTCACTCCGGGGACCTTATAACGTACATTTTCGTTGAGGATTGGAATTCGAAATTTCACATGATTGCGATACTTTCCCCTACTATATATTCCTTATATAGGAAAGTGGAAGTAAGAATTATCTAAATAGGGGCAATTGAAATTAATATTGAACAATCTAAAAGTTGCGCACATGCACCTAGATGTTCAGATTATTGTAAAATAGCCAATTTTGTTTCTTGTCATTCTGCATTATAATATGACTTTTATTACAAAGTATTATTTTTTCAAAATCTTTGACTTTGCAACGCAATATAATATGTCTATATTACTTATCTCTGTAATTGTAATTTAAAACTATAAAAATGTTTCATTTTTCCTCTTATATCCTTTATAAGATAAAAATACATTTTTATTATGCTATGTATAATATTATACTATGTATTGACCCATTGACAATCCTGGGTATTATTAAGGTGTTTCGTCATCTGCCCCTATACCTGGTCAGGGTATCATTCTACGAAACCTTAAGGGCATCCTGTGTTAAGTTTGTCACCAGAGTCCCCTGAGAAAATTAGATTGGCTGACCTTTAAGTGTCAAAACACAAAATGACAGGTTGTGATGTGGTCAAACTTTTTCAATTATTCTCGGCCCTGAGGAGGAAAACCTAAATACCATTGACAAATCATTATGGACAACTACCAAAAAGCTACTAAAATACAAATTCTTCAATCATCCACTTATCAGACTTGGACACGATCAGATGAAGAAAAAACTCAAATGTTCGGCCAACACCTCTTCAAAATTTTTAACCCCCATCCTGATGTCCCTAATCCAATTCATCTTGAACATGTTAAAGTAGAGATTACAATTTCACTTCAAATGACGCTTCTTCCTAAAGATTTTCATCCCTCAGAAATAATGAACATCATCCACCAATTACCTTCTAAAAAAGCTCCTGGCCACGTTTTATCACAGCACACATTCTGAAACAGCTCCCTCGTAAAGCCATTCTATTCCTCCCTATATCTATGATGCTACCCTCCGATCCACCTATTTCCCCAACTCTTGGAAAATGTCTATACTAAAAATGTTTCTCAAACCCCCCAAGCCACTTGAATTTCTATATTCCTACCGTCCTATTTTACTCCTGCACATTATGGGCAAAATCCTAGAAAACTCTTTTAAAAGAAAAAAAAAGACTCCTCACAACGAGTATTTCCATCGAAAACTGGAAATTGGAATTTTCACGATCGCAATACTTCTCTTTATAATATAAAATATCATTGGTAAGGGAAAATAAAAAATAAATGTAGTAAAATAAAAACAATAGAATATCAATTAATCAAAATAATTGCAATGATTGAAAAATTGCAAATTTACCACTTAATTAATAATTAGTAAAATAATGAATTGAAGTCGTAATAAACATGATAAAAAGAAGGATTGATTGAGAAAATAAAGAGGTAAAATTAGAGTATAATAACGAAGCAAGGGATTGATAAATTATGGAAATTGATAAGATAAGGAATACTATGGGATAATATAGTAGAAATGATATTAATTCTCACCTGAATTCTTGAAGACGTTTAGTGAGATTTTAAACATTTAATTTAATACCTAAAATGACCTTTCCGGTAAAAAATAAAAATGATTTTTTTTGTTTCTATAATGATTTGTGTTTTAGGGTTTTTCGTGTCGTGAATTACAAATATGAACATTACTTTTGACAAGAATAAACAATATAATAAATTATAAAAAGCTAGAGTTTGGATAAGCTCGGCTATCTGCGTCCCACCAGTCTAAACTGCTGTTTCTATTTATCTCTCTTTTTCTACTTTAGTTATTTATCAAATTATTTCTTAGTTCTTATTTATGTTTTATTTATTACTGCTAACGAATAGTAAAATATACAATTTTTTTATTTTATTCCAAACTAGTTATTTTGTTATTTTACTCTATAATCCTTTAATTAAAATTTTTTCTACTTTATTTATTTTATATAAACGTTAGGGTATTGTTTTGTACTCGCATAATCTTCGTCCCAGTCTCAGTAAGTTAATAGGGTGTATTTTTCTGGTTTCTTTTATATTATTAAATATGCAGTGAATTTTTTGTTTGTTTTTTTACTCTTAAAAATGTAGATCAACCAGTTAAAGTATATTATTTGTTATTAGTTTACATATATGATTTTTAACTCACTAACTCACTCTATAAAAATTACAATATTCTAGTTCATTATGTTTTTCACAGGCTTATTCTATTTGTACGGGGGTTGCCACATAATCAAATAAAGAAGTTATTATTATTATTATTATTAAGTATAAATTATTATAATTGGAGATGTTTGTCGGGGGAGGGGTGCGGTCAGCAAAGAACAACATAAATAAACAAAACCATATTTATTTATTTTATGCCGACGTTTCGACCTGAGTTTCAGGTCTTCA
>NW_027113076.1:26566-30977 GCF_000696795.3 Halyomorpha halys | reverse complement strand
TCGGCATAAAATAAATAAATATGGTTTTGTTTATTTATGTTGTTCTTTGCTGACCGCACCCCACGACAAACTTCTCCAATCATTAATCTACGGTCAACTATCTACACCTCATTATAAATTAATTTATTTGAGTATTGTAAAAACTACTACTCCTACGAAGATAAACGTCAAAAACTGCTGCATATTACATTAAGTTAGGTTTAATTTGAGGGCTAAAAGACATCTGCACGTCGAATGCTTTTTTGAGAATCCGATTTCTTAAAATAAATTTCCTAACTTCTGATTTTCCATTGCAGTTTTTATGCATTACCATTAAATGTAAATAGCTCTATTAGGGATCATTTAGTGATGTTTTCTATTGTTGTTAATGGTATTAAAAATATAAAGGTACAAATGAATTTTTTTTTATTAAATTTTTTTGAAACAGTCCTTTTTTTATCCTCTTACTATACTTGGCAGATTTTGACTAGCAATTATACATAGTTGTCATTAAAGTAATCTAAGATTGGTGTGAAACAACTGACTTTTCCCTCTTCTTGGGCTCTTCTACTATTATGGTTCCATTATTATTTAATTCTATATATAAATAAGAAATCTGAAAACAATTCAACGTGTCATGATTTTAATCGGCGATTATTCAAATTTGAAATTAACAACCCCTGATGAAGACCTGAAACTCAGGTCGAAACGTCGGCATAAAATAAATAAATATGGTTTTTTTTATTTATGATGTTCTTTGCCAACCCCCCCCCCCCCCCCCTACACTATCTACACCTCATTATAAATTATTATATTAAGACTCAGTAAGTTTCGTGGTATTTTTTAAAATATGTTTTCCTTTTTATAATTAAACATTCAAACGTATCACCTAAAAAGGTCTATTTAAAAAAATCTTTATACAAATCACAAAAAAAAAAAAACATGAAATATTTCTTATGTACTTTTCTTTTTCAGGAATAACACCATGTATACCACGTCTTCATTTTCATCACATCTAAACAATGTTACGTTTTTTCTCCCCTATTATCCAGTTCAAAAATAAATTAAATAAGGTAAAATAGTTGATTGTTTGGAAGATTATATAAATTATATTTTTTAAAGGCTTCTGACCGTACCTGCTTCAGCAACAGAACATGAAAATTCAAACAAGACAAAAATAGTTACTTTAAAAATGTGTTTCTCTGTCTGATTTGTATAAAGATATGTAATTTAAAAATTACCCATCTGACTTAGTACATAACTTTTTTCTGCCTATTGTATGCATCTGTTGAAACATGGAAAAACTTCATGTTTATTCATTTGTGAAATTCGTGTCACATTTTCTACAACTTTTCCTTGGTCTTCAAGACACTGAAAATTATTTCTCCATCTGTTTGAAGTTAACATTCATTTTCTTCTGCTTCAGTGGCACGATGTTCGATTTCGACTCTAGTTATTTAACCTACATTGGGATCGGAGCATTATTAATGGATTACATTTTGTATTATGTAAAAAGATTTGATATTTTTAACTAGATTATTTAAGATTCCGCATATTTTAATACTATTTCATTGAAAGTATGTCTGTCTATATGTACTGCTTAAAGAAAATAAAATCTTAAAATTATTTAAGATAATGTTCTGTTTAATGGCATGGTCCGGATAAGCAAGAGTCCACTATGTTTGAATAGGCCCATGGTTATCGAATTTTCCAGTAAAAGTAATGGCCGCTGTATCATTCCAACCTGACTTTATTTCAGTTGGGAAATATCTTGATGTAAGGCGTACACATTCAAGTTGTAATGACACAACAAAACCGGCACCCTGGCGGCTCAACTAAAAACTACATAAGAGCCTGCGGGGGTAATGTAGCAGAAAGACGCCTTGCAGTATTTGGCCCTAGCCCAGTTCTTCGGGTCGATTCTCGCTTCATCCTTTTGAAAACTTTTTTCCTTCTATCCCTACATACTTTAGTAGCGTGTTACAGGGAGTGATCCGCCTATATAAGAACTTTATTTAAATTATTAAAAAAAATATTTAAATTTAAATTATAGTGAGTATTGTGTATAATAATGAGTCTATGGAAAATACAGTAATGACATATTTTTAGGATTTCCTCTTAAGTTTTTTAAATTATAGTGCGTTGTCTAAGTTGTTGTTGCATATTGTGATATGCATCGCTGTACCTGTGTGCATTCACTCCCTTCGTATACTAGCAAAATAATATCGTATATGTGTCCCGCGGGATTTTAAAAAACATGTTTGGGTGAATCTAGGCCTCAACATATTATGCTCCTTTCAATACGCCATTCCAGTCAATCAATACAGTCATTCCACTTCTCACCAACTGGCAAGACTATCAGAATATATAATTAGCGGATTCGAAAAAAAGAGACACACCCTGGTTGCGTTCTTAGATTTCCAACAAGCATTCGATAAGGTCTGGGATCGAGGTCTCCTATATAAACTAAAGAATGCAGGTGCTCCAAAATACCTATACAATATTCTGAGCTCATTCCTCAATGGTAGAACATTTTTAGTCAGAATTAATAACAAAAATTCAACCCTTAGACAAATCAATGCCGGTACTCCACAAGGTTCAGTCCTTTCTCCCATTTTGTTCAAATTCTACCTTCACGACATCGTCCAGTCCACACACACTTACTAGGTATATTTGCTGACTATACAGCTGTGTTCTCTCAACATGATGACATAATAACAGTTAAAAACACTTTGCAAAGTCACCTTAATGATTTAGAACAATATTTTACTAAATGGTTGATTAGCTTGAATATTAAAAAATGCAACTCAAAAAGTTTTACTACTCGACGCCCACCAGATCCGCAGAATCTAATCCTCAAAGGTAAAAGCGTGAAATGGAATCTTGCCAGTGAAACAGTAAGATAACTGGGAATTCACCTAGATCGCCGCCTTACCTGGAATCACCATATCAACATCAAACTAACTCAAACTTATGCAAGGTTAGCAATGCTATATCCTATCCTAAATAGACATTCCTCGCTAAAACCAGAAACAGCTGTTCTTATATTTAAAACAATCCTCAGGCCACTGCTGATGTACGGCTGTGAAGTCTGGGGAGCGGCATCCTTCACAAAATGAAAAAAGCTACAATCTTTTCAAAATAAAGTTCTAAGAATCGCAGTTAATGCTCCTTGGTTCATAAAAAATAGCCAATTGCATCGCGAATTACAAATGGAGTCAATAGAGGATTACATCAAAAAACGGTTCATGAAGTTCCACTCCCAGTTGCCGACAGTTAAAGGAGCAGTGACCTACAACCTGGGAAACCCAACCTCAACCCGAAGACTGAAGCCCAGACTGCTGCAGGACATTCTTTTATAAATTTTTAATAAATATAAAATTAATTCATAGTCACACTACCTCTATTTACATATTAAAATTATTCATTTTATTTATTCATTATTATTATTATTTTTTTTCTCTCTTCCCTTTTTCACATTAACTTGTTTCTTTTTACTATTAGAAGACAATTGTTTGTTTTATTTAAGTGTAGCAATATCATTATTTTTTGTTATTAATTTTACTTTCCCTTTTTATTAAGAAGCATTATTCTTATATATTTATTTTATTATTATTTTTTTCTTTTAATAAGAACATTGTATATAGTTAGGAGTATAGTCATTTTTATGACTATACCCCCTCATAATCAACTGTTAAAAAAATATATATAATATAAGTTATATCAACCATGTAAGGCTCACCAGGCCGATCTGTTATAAAAACAAAATAAAAAAAATACGCTTCAAGAGTACCGAACAAATTGTGAAATCGATAAGTAAAAAAGAAATTTTATTTTATATCTCTGGTTCTGAATCAGAGCCAGTTTTTACACGTAATTATGGATTGTTGGCAACAAACAAAGGTAATTCTGAAAAGCTGTTCTTAAACATTCCAGGTCTTAGTGAAGACCAAACGAAAGAATGGATCTAAATAGAATATCATTCTATTTTTTATAGTCCAATAGTACAAAAGCCGCGAGGAAAACAGGCAGTTAATTCACTCCAATTTTTGATAACTTTAATGAAAACTACGTGTAATTACTAGTCAAAAGTGATGAGACTGCCAAGTATAGATAAAGGGAATAAAAACGGCGGTTGTTTCAAAACTTTACAAAAATATACATTTTAAAACCACTAACAACTATAAAAAACGTAAGAGGAAACCATTTAAAGTAGAGTGAATTTTCAAAAACATGAACAGTAAAAGAACTTTTTTACTTTTAATAGTTCTCAACAATTAACATATTTATAACAAGTATAAATTAATTTATTGGAGAAGTATGTCATGGGATGCGGTCAGCAAAGAACAACATAAATAAAAGCCAGGTTTGTAACTGATCAGTTACAAACCTGCCTTCTACGCCACAACCCCTGATGAAGACCTGAAACTCA
>NW_027113076.1:20885-22146 GCF_000696795.3 Halyomorpha halys | reverse complement strand
ATTGTTGGAGACTGGTAGTTTTATTAATAATAATAGAATATATCTAAATATTATCAACCTTTTTTATTGAATCATATTACATGTCTAACGTTTCGGCCAATTCGGCCATCATCAAGGTCAATCTAATAAAATAACGGCTTTGATTATAAATTACAATAAAGATTATCGCAACATTATTAATCATAGAAGTAAGCAAGTACCCAGTCAAATATTTTTTTCTTATTAGTTTTTTCTTCCTTTTTTTTCTTTTAGTTTAAAATAATAATTATTAAACTTACTAGATGTATTTTAATGTAAATAAAGTTTTAAATAGCAATAAATAAATTTAAAAAAATTAATCCACTGATTATTTTGTCAGGAGTGGATATCCGAATGTAATTCCTAGCTGAATACACCAATACGCAGAATGCACTAAAGAAGGGAGCTAAAGAAGAAGATCAGATATCTTATAATATCCTTATCATTATTGTTATTATTTCTTATATAGTGAGCGTTTGGGGGTTCTTAGGATAACAAACAGCACACCAATTGAGTGCAGATGTGCTCTAGTAAGTAATTAATTAATATTAAGATAATTCCATTGAGAGAATTTTTAAAAGAATCAATCTGCTCTTTTTAAAGAGAATTTATATATATTTATATATATATATATATAATCCGATAAGTCATAAATACATTCATACGTATTAAAAATACAAAAAAAAAAAACTTAAAATGACTTAGAAACAAGAAAAATGAAAGAAAGAAAAAAATAGTAACTACGCAACATAAAAGTAATTCATATTTATAATCTTGTGATCATCATCAACTACATCATTAAGACAATTATTTAAAAATCAATTTATTGATACTTCGATTTCGAAATAAAAATAATTAAAAATAATCGGATAAGTTATAAATACATTCACACTGATTAAAAAAAAAAAACATAAAAGGACTTAACAATAAAAATTAAATCCAAAAAAATAGATAATACACATAACTTAATTTTATAATTTATTGAGGAAGAGTTGACTGAGACGGATTTGGATTTGGAACAAAAACTAGACTTGAATTTTCAACTAAAGACAAAACAAGACATCGACGAAGCTATAGAAAAACTCACAGAATCAGTAAGAACAAGTATAAATGACAACACTTATAGAACTAGTAAGATGAATAATAATAAACAAACTAACCTGCCACAGTATATATCGTATCTTAATAAGGGAAAAACGAAGAGCAAGATCGAAGTGGCATAGCACCAAATATCCAACTGACA
>NW_027113076.1:11482-19165 GCF_000696795.3 Halyomorpha halys | reverse complement strand
AATTTAACGAATATTAGCAAAATTAAATAAAATATAAATGGCGTTGATGACCAATGAAGTTTGGCGCCACTAAACAACCAAACAAACAAACAAACTACACCAAAGGGTACAAGCTAATTAAAAAAATCAGAACCGGACATATAGAATTAAAAGTTTTTCTTTATTTTAAAGAAACATTTCGTCTTATATGGGCATTAAGTCTAAATGATGTTAATATAGATAAAATGGCCAGACTTGCAGCTTTCGACGGTGCAAAGCTTTTTATGTTATGATTAGAAATAAACAAAAGTCACAGAGAACCTGCCTAAAGTCTACATTTTTTTAATAATATGAGCAAAGATTCAATAGGCTGTAATAACATTTTTTTACCGAAAAAAATCACCTATAATCTTCCCGGGAAAATCTTGAACATTTAGCAAGAAGCTCCAGGAAAATCGGATGAACGGTAGTGCATAAAGCACCAACTTAAAAATATTCATTTTTATATATTAGATATTTTTAATACAACAATAAGTGGCTATATAATGAACTTAAATCTTAGTGTTCTGGAAAAAAACTAAATAGGTGGGGGGACTTAGAGAGTGTTATTTGAAATGAGATTGCTGAAGCCCCTTTGGCTGGAGAGCTTAGCCGACCTTCTTATTAAGTTGGCAATTTGGATTAGCCTCCAAAGTACGTAGGCATTCTTCAGCATTTCCCTCCAAAGCCACGCTCTGCATATTCGGTCATTCCATTATCTTCTTAGCTTATTATCATTTCATAAATATAATGGCCTTGAGTTTTTTAATCTTTTAAATTAGTAATTAAAACTCTTGTTAAAGCCACTCATTTGTTTGAATTTTTAAAAAATTGTAAATTGATCAAACGTGTTTGTTATGAAAATATTTTGTAAGTTTATAATTCTAAAAGTTTTGTGCAGCTGATATTCCAATTGACCCTGACTACATACTACCTGTAAACAATGACCCTACTGAAATATCATAAACTCTGCAGTGATGCTTATATTTAAATACCCAACAAATACCTGTTGAACAGATTCGCTAATTAGGACTCCTACTTGACAAGAGACTTACTTGGAATCCCCATACTTCACTGAAACGTCATAAAATTAGTCGTAGATTTTGATTGCTAAACGACCTACTGTACAAACGCACTACACTTTCTATTCACTACAAAAACTCTATTAGACTGTAATAATCAAACTTACTTGGACATACGGAAATGAACTTTGGGGCTGCACCAAACTACCAAACATTCCTCCCGTATCCAATCCTTACAATCAAAAATCTTCCTTAAAATCCTTGATGCTCCTTATTACGTTACAAGTAAACTCATCCTTAAAGACCTCAACATCCCATTCGTTACAAACTTAGCCAGAAATAGATACACCTCCTTTAATTACAATATTATCCTCTCTAACCTAGTAGTTCATACTATCTCATCCTTAACAACTTCTAATAATCCTCCGAGGCGTCTGATAAGAAAATAGCCACGAGATCTTATAATTTATAGCAATGATTGAAGTACCACTATTGGGTGTTCCTTTTCAAGATTATCATGTGTTCTGAATCATTTATCATATTTACTTATTGTATAGTTTTTCATAGAGTTGTAAATTTCAATAAATGAATAAAAGTTTATTATTTCTGGACTTATGGAGTTGAGCTTTGGTGCTCCACTAAACCATCGAATTTCTCCTGTATTCAATCCTTACAATCCAAAATTCTTCGCAAAATTCTTAATTTTTCTTACTTTGTTCAAAATCAGGCCATCCATCAGGACCAAAATGTTCTATTTGTAACCGCTCTAGCCCTAACCAGGTCTGAGTTCTTCCATTATAAACTCCCAGAACACCCAAACTCAGACCATCAAAAGTTTCTTGCCTTGCTTCCTCTTCTTTTCTTGATTCCTGACAATCCTTCGAGACGTCTGAAAAGAATATATCTTCAAAACCTTCAGATATAAAAATGTTGATATGTTGTAAAGTATAACTAGACAAACGGTCTAAATTGCCAATCCATTACAAAAGACTGATCTACATGACTATTATAAGGCCTATCTTGATATACGGAGTTGAGCTTTGGGGCTCCACTAAACCATCAAATTCCTCCCGAATCCAACCCTTACAGTCCAAATCCTTAATTCTCCTTACTTTGTCACAAATCAAGCCATCTATCAGGACCTCAATGTTCCATATGTTGCCGATTTGGCCAGAACCAGATATTATGTTCCTTCCATGATAAACTTCTCAACAATCCAAATCCACTTGTTTCTAACCTGGCTTCTCCTTCATTACCTAATAATTCTCTTAGGCGTCTGAAAAGAATGTTATTGGAGTTCTATCAGTGGGTAGATTCTCCACATGTTTGTATCATGTCACTATGTCACCTACAGCAAATTTACTTGTTGTGTATATTTGTATAGAGTTGTAAATAACTGTAAATAAATTATTAAATAAAATAAAGTAAAAATATATTGCATATATTTTTAATGTAGATATTAATATAAATAAATACATTTAAAAAAAATTAAGAATAACAATTGTTTTTACTGTTTAATGTCTAGAGGATTTTGTTAATTGAATTCAAATTCGAGTTTAACTTTGTTAATTGAGTTCTTTTCGACTGTTATTTGTTTAGCGCAGATGACAAGTCCGGTTTCCTGTAATTGTTGTTCCACATGCTGTTTGATGTACATCTAACCTTCGCTCACCTACAGCCTATATACTCAACGCTTACCTAAAGGATTTTGACATGATCTGGTACGAATAAAAATGCCCGAGGTATTTATGATAATTTGTTTATTTTTTATTGGGGCAACTCCCATACAAATTTCTAGTAAGTAAAATACATAGTTAAATATATCAGTGTGGTCATTTTATAAAAATAAAAAATCATTTATATGTAGATATAAGAAACAATATACCCAAACTGGGCTATCTACACTCCTCACAATTAAAAGTCAATACATGTTTAACAATATAAAAGAAACAAAAACTAAACATCACATCCTAATGAGATGATAAGTATCCTGCTTAAAGTATAAGCTTTTGTGTGGCCTATATGTAAAAATAAGATCCAATCCAAATTGTTTAGTTTCAGCATGTACTGGATACTGTTCTCATGCTACGCGGGAAAGTTTGATAAAAAAAGGGGTAACAATTCTCCAATGCTATCACAAGCAGGAAAAAAGCTTCTGTGGGCAAAGTATATTTGTGTGGACCGACAATAAGAATAATTGCATATTTACCGGATAGTCTTAATTAATAATAACTAAGTCTTAATCAAGTATGTGGCATGATCTTAAGGTAGTTTTGAGGAGTGCCCGTTTAAATGAAGATCCTACCGTACCACGGGTTATAGATCCATTTTTGTAATAACGAGAGGTCTTTATCCTTGACGAATTCCCTATTTCTATCCCAGACCTCCCTTATTCAGATTTTGATACTTATCGGATCAAACTTTCTGAAACTCTCAATAAGTATTCTTGTTTGCGTTATCAAATTATATTGTGAGCTCAACCATAACCTTTACCCTTAAGGTATCAAATGTACTCTTACATTGAATATTGCATTGTATTTACATTATTTAAGGGAAATTGCACTGTTTTATTATTTTACTAAACACTTAGCCCTCCATGTATAAGCGACATTTCTGTATCCCAAAAAAGGTAGCTAAAAATAAATAAAAACTTCTTTTGTTTATTTCTTCTTTATATTTTTATATTTTTTATATCTTAATATTTTTTTTTCATTTAAACTGTTCTAGGCCGTAACATGAGTAGTCTTAAACTAAAAGAGAGCTTTAATTATTTTTAATCCTGGTTTATAGAAGAGAGCTCTCTGATACCTCACTTGACCGGAATATTCTAATACTCAAGTACTATAAGTATTAAAGTTTAGCAGGATCAAATTTCCAAGTGGCCGCTTCAACTGCAGAAGTTTCAAATCCTTTTACTAAACAGAATTCTATTACATAGTTGTTGAATTTTTTCTCTTACAATAATGATAACGAGATTTGTATTTTAAAATAAGAAATCAAATCAGATTTTTCACTTAAATAAATAGTTACCATTTATTAATAGGATAATTGTAGAAATAGATACAGTTTAACTATTTCTATAATTATACTATTCATAAATGGACACCTAATACAAATTTTTTAAATCATGCTCCTGGCACTCATAAGTAGAAAAAATAATTCGTTCAACTTATTATTAAAAAAAAACTACAATGAACATAATATAATTTAAATTTGCTATATGAACAGTACATGGTCAATTATTAGTGTGTTGCTGTTATTGCTAGAACCCAAGAGGAGAAAAAATTATTTCACCTCAATTTTTGGTTACTTTAATGCAAACCATGGTCACTATAATAACTTGTCAAAATTAATGAGTCTATCAAGAATAGTAGAATAGACGGTCATTTCAAAACGTTATAAAAAATCATTTTTCATATCGAAGAACTATTATACCTGCGAATATAAACATTGCAAACTGCTTTACAACACATTAAACTAGCTTTAATTTGATCGCCAAAATCTAAACAAACAACTGACATGGAATCCTCATACAAGACTGAAAAGACAGGAAGCTGCTCGTCGATTCCGACTATTACAACATTTACTAGACAATCGGTCCAAACTTCCAATCCATTACAAAATACTGATCTACATAACTATTATAAGGCCTATTTGGACATACGGAGTTGAGCTATGGGGCTCCACTAAACCATCTAATTCCTCTCGAATCCAATCCTTATAGTCCAAAATCCTTCGTAAAATCCTTAATGCTCCTTACTTTGTCACAGATCAGATCATCCTTCAGGACCTCAATGTCCACTATGTTGCCGATTTGGCCAGAACCAGATACCACTCCTTCCATAATAAACTTCCCAACCACCCAAACCAACTTGTTTCTAACCTGGCTTCTCCTTTATTACCTAATAATTCTCCTAGGCGTCTGAAAAGAAGATGGCCTCGAGATCTTCTCCTTTAGAAATGTTTTTGGAGTTCTCTCAATGGGTAGATTCTCCACATGTTTTTATCATATCATAATATCACTTACAGCAAATTTACTTGATGTGTATACATGTATACAGTTGTAAATATCAATAAATAAATTATTAAAAAAAAAAAAATTGATCGCTGGCTGGCTGACATCTGTTCGTCGTATAGTTCCTGAGATAGATTTTTACATAAGCCAATGGTTTTGTTCAAACAAATAGACTTCATATAATCGACTAGAAATCCTTTTCTTGTTGATATATTTTGGTATATATCATGAAAAGTACTACTCATAAGATAAACGTCATAAACTACTTTATAGAACATTAAACTAGCTTTAATTTAATTGGTATTAGACATCTGTACATATCAAGGTTCCTGAGATAGATTTCACACAGAAAATTCACTAGCTACTCATTTTTCAGGTATATTTCATGAAATGTTGCTTTTTAAAAAATTGAATCTCTGGAACTATTTAATGTAAACTGCTCTTCTAGGAGTCATATTTTAGCAAATTTACTCTTCTTCAAATAGTGTTCTTTAAGATTTTCTATTGTTGTTGGTAGTTTTAAAGATATGATTGATTGATAGATTTATTTATTGATAGATATTACAATCTGCCACACAGTTGCGGGCAATAGGTAATAGTGATGAATGATCTCATACATACTAAAATAAATAAAAAAAAAAACTCTCTGAAAATATATACAAACAAAAGAATAAACAAGATGAACATAATTATAATAATCAACAAGCATCAAACTACCTGTATGAAAAATAAATAAATAAAATAACACAATCGACCTGAGGATCCCTGAGCCCACTCTATCCCCCACCTGTGAGGGGTAGAGCAGAGCTCAAGAGATCCCAGCGCATCCCTCTCGCCGCATCACTGGTAATGAGCCAGTGGAGGCTGAGCAAGTGCGCTAAAGCCGCAAACACTCAACTTGAGTGGAGAATCTGACCATTGGCAGAACTCCAATTGTCCATTTTTATTTTAATAAGTCTCTTGGCCACTGCCGTTTCAACTTTGTATTAAAGATAAACAGCTCCGAATGAGAAAATAATGTTTTTTATGTAATCGATTGAGCCGCCATTTTTTAATTCCCCTACATACCGACTCACCAGTTTTGATTAGTAATTATAGAGAGTTTTCATTAAAGTTAAAAAAATTATAAGGTTTTATATGATATACTGCTTTATATGATTTGCTATACGGTTTTCTAGTGATTTAGGTAGTTTCAAATAGTTCCGAACGAAAAAAAATGTTATTTGAGAATGGTTTAGTTTATTATAAATGAACACAATTTTGATCCTACTTTTTCTCTCAACTTTTTTTCTTTATACTTCTCCAACGTTCTCCCCATTTTCAAGGATACAACCATCAATTCTGATGTCATTTCTTTTAAAAAATTGTTCTGTTTTTAAGTTGTAAATATAAATGAAAGAAGGGAAAGTGGTTTGTAAAATAAGTTTTAAATCTAGGATATCAAATTTAATAAAATAAGTTATATTTGGCAAGGGAAATTCGGCTGCAATGTTTTTAGGGTTTTTAAAAAAAGAAATGCCATCAGAATTGAAGGTTGTATCCTTGAAAATGGCCTGAGGGCCGAAACGTTGGAGAATTATAAAGAAAAAAAGTTGAGAGAAAAAGAAGGATCAAAATTGTGTTCATTTATAATGAAAAAATTGTATTTTGTATATCCTCGTAATTATATCGGGAGACTCATCAGTTTTGACTAGTAATTCATTGTAGATTTCATTAAATTAATATAAAATTAGGATGAAATATTTGACTTTATTTCTACCAGACTCTTGTTTCATTAGATATGTAAATGTACATAATCCTTCTATGAATTCATAGTTTGTGTTAGGAACATTTTAATGGAAACTCCATAAAGTGAAGCCTTCACTGCCTTGAGTGAGTTGCAATGAATCCCCAAGATCTCATTTACATTGGTTAGAAGGCAGAGCTTATTATAACTTTTCATAGCACGGGATTAAAATATCATGAGCCAAAGGTTCCTTCATTTACATTTCAATATTTGGAGTCGGAGATTTTTTTTTGGACTTATTGGATCGGGCACTCCGTATATTAATGAGGACCAGTCATTACCGCGGCCATCTTCAGAGGTTCTTTTATAAAAATAACAAAAAAACAACATAATTAAAAAAAATTAAAGGGAAAATCTTGAAAAATAGTTTGTGAGTAAATAGGAACAAATACTAAAATGGATAAGAAGTTATATACTTAACCTGCCTTGTATTATTAGACTGCTACCAATAGGTAGTTTATCTACACGCCTGTATCATATCATTATGATCTTACATATGAAAATTCAATTGTAAATATTATTAAAAAAAAATTTTTTTTCCCTTTTTTTGTTCCTGTGGCCATCATCTTTTCATATGCCTCGAAGGATTATCAGGGATTGTTAAGGATGAGAGATTAAGAATCAATGGGTTAGGATGGGTAAGGAGTTTGGAATGAAAAGACGCATATCTGTTTGGGCCAAATCTGCAACGAATGGAATGTTAAGGTCTTTATAGATGAGTTTATTTATAACGTAATAAGGTGCATCAAGGATTTTACGTAGGATTTTAGATTGTAAGGATTGGATGCGGGAGGAATTTGATGGTTTGGTAGTGCCCCAGAGCTCAATTCCATATGTTCAAA
>NW_027113076.1:9175-10682 GCF_000696795.3 Halyomorpha halys | reverse complement strand
TTTTAGTATGTATGAGATCATTCATTACTATTACCTATTGCCCACAACTGTGTGGCAGATTGTAATATCTATCAATAAATAAATCTATCAATAAAAATTTTTCTCAAAAATGGCTTAATACAAATGTACAATCAAATGATATTTATTAATATTAACTAGGTTTTAATCTCATTGAAATAGGACAGGTAGGTAGGAAAGTCAGGCTCCATATCTACAAGTCTGTTTACTCATGTATGTTGTATGGAGCTGAAAGCTGGATGTTGACGGGCCGGCAGGAGGGGAGAGTCACTGCTACAGAAATGAAGTTTCTACGAAGATGCGAAGAACGGTGGGGAAGACGAGGAGAGATCGTGTCCGAAATGAGAGGATACGCCAGGAACTGGAGATTGTCTCAGTGAAGGAGGTTCTGTAGAAATGTTTCGGCCACGCTATTATAATCAAGGAACATACGATAAATACGGACCTAAAGGCTATGGAGAACATACCAGAAGACAGGAATACAAAATTAAAAAAAACAAAAAAAAAAAAAAACATGAGTTAAATAAAGGGATAATAGAGGCAGTTATCCGAATAGAAAAAATCAAAGACGGCCCAATCTCTCCCGACCGTATTCATAAACATATCTTTCGTTGTCTTTTGTTAAAATGTTGTAATATTGGCAGGAACAGACTTGATTTACACTTTGAAAAAACCTTAAAATATAAATTTTTGCATAGAAATAGAAAAGTAATAATTTTTTGTACAGAACACGAGTCCAACAATTTACTTAAAACTAACAACATATGTTTGATTATGTTTATATTCCCATTTCAGTTACGATCATTAGAAAGATATAATGCTGCATTATTGTCCGAAAAATAAAAGTTTGTGAATTGATTGATTGAATATTTTATTGTAATCATATTTTTTTATATTATATATTATAAACTTTTGTTTAAACTGTTATTTCATTCTTAACTACCCTGTAAATCGATATTCTTATAACTGATTTCTTTTCCTAAGATCGGAAGGTCACATGTTTTGAAAATGAGGTGTTAATTGTTGAACGTTGATTAACTTCTTTTTTCAATTTATTAGAAGTTATATTTAGATCTGATATTATTTCTCTATACATTTTTTTATTTCCAGATCATTTCATAGGTATCATTTGTTTTTTACTCTAAGGATCTAAAGATGAATTTTTATTTTTTTCTTTCGTTCCTTTTTTGTTATTTATTATTATTTTTTATTTATTTATTTATTGATATTTACAACTGTATAAACAAATACAACAAGTAAATTTGATCATAATGACATAATGATATGATACAGGATGTAGAGAAACTACCCAGTAGTAGAACTCAAAAAAAAAAAAAAGTTTACAATATAAGGTCACGAGGCCATCTTCTTTTCAGGCGCCTCGGAGGATTGCCAGGAATGGAAGAGGAAACAAGGTTAGAAACTAGTGGGTTTGGGTGGTTAGGGAGTTTATTATAGAAGGAATAATATCGGGTTCGGGCTAGATCGG
>NW_027113076.1:7669-9125 GCF_000696795.3 Halyomorpha halys | reverse complement strand
TCGGGCTAGATCGGTTACATAAGGAACATTTAGGTCTTTATGGATGGTTTTATTAGTAACAAAATAAGGAGCATTGAGGATTTTGGATTGTAAATCTTTGTTATTTAACAGTGAAAAACGTATTTGGTCAACAACGCCTTTCATCTCTTATTTATTTCTGGTAATAGCTTATATATTATATGATTTTATTTATTTCTGTTCAATCTGAAAGTATATTGTGTGGTGTTAAATATTTCAATACTGATTCTACTGTTCCTTTATCGTCTCTAAAGGTTGTTGATAAATCTGATGTGAAGTGTGCGTATCCCTGAAAGATATGGCTGATGGTCATATTGCTATTGAAGTATTCACATATTGGTGACTTCTGTTTTGCGATGAGTGAGCCTCCTGTGTCGTATTCTTACCCTGTTTAGTAGGACCGCCTCTCTACCGCATTGAAGGCAAGAGGTACCTCTGGGATTGACATCCTTTTTTATAATTTTTTGTTTATTTCCAGTGCTTTCATCTCACGTACAATACTATTCGTCTTTAATTTCTTTTTGAAGAGTTTTCTCATTCCTGAAGAGGTCAATATTGTTTTATTCCGTCCCGGAAGCCTGAGTGTTTTTCTAGCATCTTGATCAGTCAGTTCATTTCGTAAGATTCCCACGTGACTTGAAACCCATATAAATTTCAGAGACATGCCCAGATTTTTTAGGGGGTTTAGATAGAATTGGATGCTGGAAATTGTTGGGTATTTCAGGTAAATACAACAAAAAACATTTATGAGCTTAGTGAATCTGTAATTATTATTATATTTATATAGACATAGAGAAGTGAAGGGTTGCTGCCAATGCGTTGAGATAGGTAGTGAATAAGTTGCTTATTTGGTAGAACTCTGTTTTTGAAATTTATTCATTGGAATTTGATGGATTGGTAGTGCCCCAGAGCTCAATTCCATATGTTCAAATTGGTCTGATTATCTTAGTGTATAATATTTTTTTTGGGGCCGCCCGTAGCTCAGTGGTTAAGACACAGTCTTACCAATTTGATGTCTATTGGCGGTGCCGGTTCGAATCCGGCCTGAGACGTTGACTTTTTTCATTGAGTGGTGGTCCCACAAAATGAAGAACTTTGACCCCCAACCATGGTTAGGCAGTATAGTACACCAATGGCAGTCTTGGCCAAAAAAAAAAAAAAAAACTTTTTTTTGTAGTGAATGGGAAGTAGGTATTGTATATACTATACTATATGTATTGTATTATATACTTTGTCGAGTAGGTATTGTAGCAAAATAAATGATGAAAAGATCAGCCTTAAATACACGTCTGGGATGCTACAGCAATTATTTCGATAAAGTGACGTGGAGATAGAGAGGGGGATCACACGTGGGGGATAGAGTGGGCTCAGGGATCCTCAGGTCGATTGTGTAAATATTGTATATATTATTTTATCATTATGTTATTTTATTTTTCAT
>NW_027113076.1:1546-2744 GCF_000696795.3 Halyomorpha halys | reverse complement strand
TTATTTAATTTTTTATTATTTTTAAGAGATTGGCCCCTAAAATCCCAAGGTACAACTAATGCTCTATAGTAAAAACATTATTAAAATCATTGTTACGGAGGGTTGGGGTTCAAAAGGAACCTTCGCTAGCACAAATGTGAATAGTACTAAAAATAAAATAAATGAACTTCCGAATTTTGATATTATTATATTTTAAATACTTGAACATCATAAAACTGTAATATATATATATATAGAAACATATAAACTAGACAAAAAAAAAAGGAACTTAACCCAACTTAAAATTATTAAGAATGATATTGAAGTCGGACAAAAGAGGGAAAAAAAGTCTTATATCACTGTTGATTGATGGGGGTCAGGTTGTGATTGTTGTACTGAGCAGATGTTCTCGTTAAATGATTAAGCTGGCAAAGATGGCCAGAATGCTGGCATCTACGAGTGAATAGTGAGGATATTTTCGCACACTGAGACGTTATCAGGTCATCTATTTGCTTGCAGCATAAAAAACAACAGAGAGCGGATTTTTTTTTTTTTTTTTCGGCCCAGACTCCCATTGGAGTCCTATACTGCCTAACCATGGTTGGGGGTCAAAGTTCATTTTGTGGGACCGCCACTCAATGAAAAAAGTCTACGTCCCAGGCCGGATTCGAACCGGCACCGCCAATAGACATCAAATTGGTAAGGCTGTGTCTTAACCACTGAGCTATAGGCGGCCCACGCGGATTTGTTTTGTTTTTTGATATAATAAAAATTATATGTTCATATAATCGATTACTGATCATATGATGGCCGCAACAAACATACTCGAGATCCAAACATACATAAATCTCAAACTAAATAATGAATACTCTATCTGTACTGTAAAACTGGCCGAAGGCCTTTTTCATATCATAGTAAGCTACCAGATTTTCAAAAACTACTGGAAAAATCATCTACTATATACAACCCATTACGAAAGAACCCAGATCAGCGAATTATTAACATATAATTTTTATTTAAATAATATCTTCTTCATTAGAACATTGATAATAAAGTTGTATACAACCATATATATTATTACAATTTGTATTTTTTTCTTTTCTACCATGCGAGATAAAACATTATTTTTATTTACTAGACGGGGAGGGGAGGGTAGATACCTGTCCGACCAACCCCCATTTTGAAAATTATACAACTGTTCATTTAATTGTACTACTTG
>NW_027113076.1:0-911 GCF_000696795.3 Halyomorpha halys | reverse complement strand
ATTGCGACAGAATCCTTTTACTTGAAAAAATTCGGATAACTTATTTCTCACTATTTTTTTTTTGTGATTATTACATTTAGCTGTAAATTAAAATAGAAAAATAAAATATAAAAAATAATTTAAAATTGTTTATTATCATGCAATATAAATAATTCTTTTTATTTACTAGACGGGGAGGGGAGGGTAGATACCTGTCCGACCAACCCCCATTTTGAAAATTATACAACTGTTCATTTAATTGTACTACTTGTTACTCAAATTGTATAACTATAATTTACATGTATTCTGTAGTTGAGATTATATTATTTTTCTATTTAGTGTAAGCAGGAAAACAATTCAAGTATTTATCCCATCATTTTAATTTGTACTTTAATTTAGTTATATGTAAAATAAAATATTATATGGTCGTTACAAAAAACTTTTTTATATCATAGATAGAACCGTAATTTACGTGTAATTATTAGTTCAGATTGTGTTTAGGGACCCCCCCCCCCAAAATCCATGAACAAATTCAATTTAATTATATAAAAGGCACTGCAAGCTAAGGTACTGCTTTCTGTAGGTCGAGAGCATTTCGAATCAAGAGAACCTCGTGACCTTTTCATTGAAAAGGTGATCATTTTTCTATTTTCAATTTCATTACCAACGACCTCATGGAATTAAAAACTTCAGGGAACCGCCGCCCCTGGGGGAGGCGAGAAGAATGAGCAAGCGAGAACTGAACCATGACCATCACTCAACATTCATCTTACAACAGGTGCCTCAACCAACACATCGAGACGAAAAATAACTTATGTAAACAGCAATAGTTTTAAATATATTTTCTCATTATTTTTCTGGAAGCAACTTGGATCCAATTTGTTTAAACTCATAAACAAAACTATTCTCAGGTTCTTCATCATCGTTGTCAC
>NW_027113075.1:938554-944568 GCF_000696795.3 Halyomorpha halys | reverse complement strand
AAATGTCAAAAAAGAGAAGAAGGAATAAGATGTAACACGTTTGAACTGCTGTAACATACTATCCTTTATTGGGTTCCACACATCCTTATATATACACATGATCAGCTGATCTACTCAGTCAGCTGACATCGAAGTACCAGCTGACTGTAACTTATATATATATATATATATATATAAATCAAGCACAATTCTAAGGTAGATCTAAAGTTGGATCCACTCTACCATGCCCATAGCAAGATTGTTTTTATGAGGCAACCCTCCTAACTCTTAAAAGCCAATTAAAACTTGCTCCAAGAAATCCATGACACCCTAAAATATTGTTAAAACTAAAAAATGTTTTTTTAAAAATTTATAATTTTATTTATATATGTTATAATTAGTGTTATTTTTTTTTTGCAAGATAATCTGGGTGGCAGTCTATTAAGGTACTATCAAGTAAAAAAACTGTTTATTGGTAATGAAATCTACCTAGTCACCAGATCTGATAAAGGAAATTGGGCTGTCGTTATGGATAAAATTTTGTTTCCAATAAATAGTTTTATACTATTTTATACCTTTATGGACCACACAGCTAACACAGCTAACAGGAATATTTTCCTATGATCTGTTACATACGGTCAACTATTAATCTTCTAATTTTTTGTTAATAAACATTATTTAGAATAATATAATTCTTAGGTCGACTTTAGTAAAATGAGTTGTCAATTTTACAAACAGATTTTAATTTAGGTATCAAATATTACTGTATTGGAAAAATAAATGGTCCTGTATTCAAAGAAGGAATTTTACTAGTCAGGACTTACAGCATAATTTTTTCTTTATTTATATTCATTGAGAAGACGATATCATTCGTTTAACAAGATCCTTTAATAAAAATTAAATAAATAAGTATACGGAGAACTTTAGTCTCCTTTAAAAACTTTGTTCAGGTTCCATTGTTAGCAGTCAGTATCAGATTGATATCTTTACAATATAAAACTAATTTATATATTAGATAAAAATTTAATTATATTAGCTTTTATTCCTTATGTATTATTCTCTCAGAATAAATGTCCACATTTCATATTTATGTAGTTTGGAAAATCCAAATTGATGTTTATGATTTCTAAGTTTTGAATGTATCTGTGTCAAGCGGGGGATTACTTATATAAATATACACTTTCTCGCCAAGTATGTCGCCATAAGTTCTTGATTGAACTAGATGGAGCGGAAAATTTGCAAATGAGCAGTAAAATTATTACTTTGACGTGCTGTAATTTATGAGACAGGTAAATGTTATTAATGGTTAAATGGTCGTGGTTAAAATTAATTGGATATCTGCATGTATGTCCCCCTGAGTTATTTTTTCATTTTCTGAACTTCTTTTTTTTTTTGCAAAGAAAGTTTTTAAAACATACCTTTTCATAATAATGTATTTTTTAAATATTATAAGTAAATTAGAGACAGAAGAGGAGACTGGCCACCATTCAGAGATTGGCTCTGCTGAGGGTCATACATACAGACATACAGAACGGTGTCACTTGAGGCGGTGCAGGTGTTGGCCGGAGCGATGTCCCTGGACCTCATCCTCAGGGAGGATGTCCTTAAATATGAAGTAAAGAGACAGGGACTAGAAGCGCTGCCGGAGGAGCTCCGAGAGAGGATCGGTGAGTCTCCATACTTATGGAAGAAATGCTGCGAGAGGACTCAATAGAGGAGTGGAATGGACGGTGGGTAGCAAGCCAGAAGGGCGCTACTTTGAGAAAATTCTTCCCTACCGTCCTTTCTAGATTGAAGGCTAAATGGATCCTCCCAGACTATTGGTTGCTCCATATCCTAACAGGACACGGAGAGTTTAGAGGAAAGCTGCAGAGCTTTGGAAAGAACATCCACTCCCAGTGCCCCACGTGCGGAGTTCCTGAAACATCAGTACACGTAATAGTAGATTGCTCCGCCATGGAAGGACACCGAGTCAGGCTGTCGAGAAAGACCGGGATTTTCCTCGCCTATTCGGACTTTCCCCGTTTGATGGAAGAAGAGAATTATCCCTTCTTCAGGGAGTTCATTTACGGGAAGGATGTGATGGGCCCAACTCAGTTCACAATGGGATAACCCCAGCGCAGTACCCCACTGCTCCCGCATCCCGTATGCCAGAAATGGAATAAAAAAAAAATTAGTACTACCATAAAACATTTTACATTATATTGTTTAGATTATCTAGCAAATGTCTGATAGTTCATCGTTGAGGGTCAGTCCAGAAAGTAGTCTCTCGTATCAGTCAGTCATAAAGAAGAATACCTCCTTATTTTTCATAATCCCGGTATTTATCCCTTGGTATTGTCCCCATCGTAAATTGGATTATTTTATTTTTCTCTCTTTTTTTTGTTTGTATTCTACGTACTTTCATAAGAGGGGATTTTTCCCTTTTTTTTTTTTCGTTACGAAGGTTCGTCAAAAGTTCAAGAGAAACCAATCATTAAATTGTTTAATCTGTCCTTTAGGACTCTTTCTAGGTAGTATCCACTCCTGATAAATTGAATGAGGTCTTTATCCGAACAGAACAAGATAACAACCAATGAATATAGAAAATAAAAAATAAAATATAAACAGAATGACGTAAGTAAATAATTTTACAGAATGGAATTAATAAAATAAAGTGATGAGAGAAGTGGAAAATAAAACGTAAAAGTATACATAGGTAATTGAATAAGTAGGTGAAATAACATAATTAAGGAAATAAAATAAAAATGAAGTTATATAATGCAAATAGAAAGAAATATTAATATATTAGTTATTAATAATTTAAAAATTAAAATACGGAAATAAAAAAAAATTGAGAGAAAGAAAATATATGTAACCGTAATAATAGATAAAGAGGCAAAATATAAGTATAGTTTAACAAAAGAAATGAATAGAAAAAAAAAATTGAAAACAGCAATAATAATATATGGTGAACATAACTAATAACGTGGGTAAGGAAAATTGAGAAAAGAAGGAGGGGAGGTAAAATAAAGATAAGGAAAACAAAGAGAATAAAACGAACTTGTTAGCTTGAAATCTAACCGCCAAGTGGTTACTACGCCGAGAACGGCCAAACTCCGAATTAAAAAATACGTCACAAAAATGACTAATTTTTTTAAAGAGAAAACGTTACGAGTGGGTAAAAAATAAAAAGTAGAAAATATTTAGAGGAAACAGCGTGTAAGAGGGTGACGACAAATGGCTTTTGGAAAATGTTAAAAATATATATACGTACAAGGATGACGAAGTACCGGAAGATGACAAAGTGTCAAGGGTATTTAACAACAGTTAAAATGAGGAAACGTATATAAGAGGGTGACGACAAATGTGTTAGCAATGTTAACGTTGGCACGATTAAATAAGTTACATAAACTTATTTGTGTTTTATTTTGACCGCACCCCCAACCATCTTCTCGTATAAGTCATCCACGGTTAACTATCTCTCATAATTAATCATTTTATATTTTAAACTAAGAATCGTTGTTTCGTTACATAGTTGGGAATTAACATTATTTTCGATTTATTTAATTGTTATTTTTAATATATTATTACTTCTTTATTTTTAATATTCAATCATATGCAATCTTAAAATTATCTTAGTCACAATCAGTCGAGATTCTGACTGTTGGTGGGCGTTTTAAGTAAATAAGTTAATGTATTATTAATTTACTAAAATTTATCATTTCAATAGGTAAAAATTTGTAAATTGCGATTCTAAAAGAGCATATGGTGGAAATGTAGGAATTACTTATTACAATTGCTGTTTATGGCAGCCTCACAAACTGATCCATAAATCCTTGGCCAAAGCCAACTCTTTCCTCTTTGCATCGCCCATTCTTCCCTCCGAGAATCCTACTCTATCACCATCCTTCCTGATTCTTTATAGGATTCTTCAACTTGAAGAAGGCTTATAAACCACTCACTCCGTTTCTTTAAAACGTCTTAATTATGTCCAATGTTTTGTGACATTTTTATCTTTCTTTTACTTTTATAGGTTACAGTAAACATTTTTAATTACTCAAATAGGATAAAAGGTCTATACTGCATCGAAATGTACTCTGCTTATTTAAAAAATTATATAATTGAAGGGTTAGGTGGATACATTATATAAGTTATGTTTATAGAAAATTCTGGGAATAAATGTGTAAAGTCTTATATTTTTAATATATCTTCCTCCTATCCACATAGGTTCAATAGTTAGCTCAGAATTAAATTGGCATCTTTATCAAGTGAGAAAATGCGTCTTAAAGTGGATGAAGGACCTCTGTTAGGGGACTACTACAACTCCGAAAATGTTTCATAACGTTTGAGGGTGGTGAGCAACTTCACTGAGGTGGAAAAATGGGATTTGAATTTTTTTCTCAAAACTCGAAAAATTGTTATTTTTACCGATTTACCCATCAGTTATTACTTTCTTCAACGTTACTAGATTAGTTAGTTCAAAGTCGGACCAAATTTGCTTTGTGCAGTTTTCAAGATTCAATGAATTTTCTATTAGTTTAAGAGACGCATTTTTAGCTATTGATTTAATCGTGCCATGATTATCAATTTTCATATGTAGTAAATCCCCAAGTAAATGTAGAGTATTTTAAATATATCCAAATTACTGAAATTTTCTATAAAACAATTATATATATATATATACATACAAGTTAAGGTAGGATGACACCTGATAATGACCTTAATTCCTACCCACATAAGTAAACATGGCCTGAAACTATAAATGTAGGATTAATACTAGGAATAAAGCAGTATATACTGAGACTTTGAGTGTGTTATTTCTCTCCCAGTTTTCCTTTTTTTTTTTTTTTGCTATTTTCAGTAGACCCATCGTAACTTAACGTAAATTACACACACACACACACACACATATATATATATAAGTTATGATGAGTCAGAACTCAAGAATAAAAAAAAAAAGGAAATAGGGGCACTAAAAGAGACACACAAGCTTCACTAAGATACTAATTTATTCCTCTCTATAATGCTACATATATACCTTCTGGCTTGTTTACATGGGGAGTTTAGGTATTAAGGCTCATAATACCTATGCTCTGTTTATAACTCCCCCCTGCCAGTTTACGAACAATTCCTCGTAAACTACAAAAAAAAGTAAAAATAAATAAAATACTATGCTATATGTTACAACAAAGAAATGAAAACTAAATATACACACTTTTACCAAACTTAATATAACATTTTGCTATTTACACACTTTAATAACTCTTTACCAAACTTATTCTAACATGTTGCTATTTGCACAATGTTACATATACAACTTTATTTACTATTTACACTGGTCATCCACTCACGCTCTTTCCTTTTTACACTCCGATATACTACAAAATCATAAACAAAACAAAAAAACGAAAATCTGTATATCTGAGCTAGGGAGGAGGCACTCCAGGTGTCTCCGGAGTTATTAGCACTGGGAACCATAATTGTTCTACGTGAACCGTCCGCCTCTTTCTCGGTTCTCGTATACTCTCAATGGTTACCACGTTATGTTCCCTAATGGTTCCCATCATCGTGCATCGAATAAACGACCGATCAATCCCCACTTGCTCGAGTCTCCACAGCCGTTTGATCTTTTCCCATATGACCTCATTCCCTACGTAGAGATAATAAGTTCTTCCCGTCCTCGATGCATCCGTTAGCGCCCGACATATCTGGTCCTCTCTCGCCCCTGGTTGTGACCATATGGTGTTGACCGAGGTTTGCCCATACTTGGAATATTCCACCTTCATAAGGCCGGAAGTCCTTGTTTTCCAAATTATCAGTAATTTTTTGTCGTTCACGATCTCATCTACCTCCTCCATCTCGGACGGTCAATCTCCCGTAGAGCTGTCGTCCCTTGACAACGGAGTTCCTTCCTCCCGCGGCTGCGTGTTCGGAGTCTCCTCTTCCCCTGGAGTCCATTCTCTTAGGAATTGTCTGACGCCCCCCGATGGTTCTCCTTGTTCCTCCTCTACCGCATTTATGGTTATTGCCCGTGACAACCAATCCGCGACCAC
>NW_027113075.1:925316-937387 GCF_000696795.3 Halyomorpha halys | reverse complement strand
CCCTGTTCCCTTAAGTTCTCAATTTCCTCCCGTATATGCTCACGTAGTGCCTTATCGACACCGGGAGTTCAAACACCATCGTGTGCAGAGGAGCATTGGACAGGCTGAGAGGAGGAGAGGAGACACCCCAGGTGAAGGTATGTAATTGTAGGTTAGTCACCCTGGGAGGGCCCTGTAGCGTTGAAGGGGAGGCAAGTATGGGGTTGAGTCGATGGGGGGCAACCGGTTCAATCACGGTACACGTGGTCAAAGAGATGCCGCGGGAATATAAGGCAATTATAGGGTGTGATCTGTTGGGTAAGGCGGGCGCGAGAATTAAGAATACAGCAGGACGGTGGGCTATCAAAATTGGAGGGTACACATTTCCGTGTCAGGGATTGGGGAAGGATAGTAACGTACGAGTGGGGGCGATTAATAGGGAAGGGAACTGGAGGCAGGGCATCATGCAGGAGTTTGAGGATATTTTAATCAAATTATAGGTTTCTGTTTGTTTTTTTAAAACAAAAATTAAAATGTATTCGTACTTTCAAAATTTTGTGATTATTTTTAATGAACTATTTACTATGCTCTTCAATTCATGAAGTAAAAATAAAAATGAAATCATGTTTCTGGGTTTCTTTTACAACCAAATATTATATCTTAGATAGGTATACATTCTGTCCCCGTAAACTTGTTACCCATACAAAGCCTCTCTTCACTAACAATTCTATGCACCCTCTTCTCTGAGAAGTATGAAAGAAAAGTTCCTGACTGAAAGGAGTGAAAGTGACACGATCTCGAGAGGCTAAGTGAGTAGATAAGCGAATAAAGAAGTAGCAGACTGTTAAAGGTAGAAACTAACTTTCTTCTAATTTGTCTGTCAATACCTATACTGTTTTGTACAATTTTATTTACCGCACCCGGACCATATTCCATTTATTAAAACAATAATGTATTTAAAGGTGTCAATCATAATCACTTTATTTTTTTATCTGGTCAGATTCAACATAAAGAACCTTTCAACTAATCCCAATCATGTTGCAACTTACGATATGATGTAGTTGTATTTCTGCCTGTGGTGTGCTTGCTAAGACTCATTAAGTACAGAAATATTACTTATAGTGATAAATTAATTTCTAGTTATCTACACAATCGGACTAAACTTATATATTTCTGCCCAAAGATAAGCTCGTATAGGCTTAGCGCGAATAATTTATTCTTTTATTTTCTGTCACCAGCTTTTTAACCTCATCCTACTGACAAAGACTTTGTACCATTGCTCATAAGTAGAAACTACATTGTGTGATGCTCCCTGAAGTGTCTCTTTGTGTTCCCTTTTCATTTACATAACCAAACACATTCGGAGACACGTCTCTCTTTATTGACATATTTTCTTATCGTCATCTTTTTTTTATTCTTCTGCTGACAATGAAAGATTAAAAGAAGGAAAGTCACTTAATTTTTCGTATCTCTATCAATGTATGTATGGTGAGTATGGCAGCTCGGTGGATAAGGGATTGGAATCCAACATACCGAGCCTGAGTTCGAATCCCCGTCTATCAATATTTATTTAGCCTTTACAGATATCTTAAATCAGCATTGGATTGATCCAAGGGTCCGGAGATCCTCCTTGGGCATACCCGTCCTCTACAAAGTGGGTTTCTGATTTGTCAATGGGTTGGAAGAAAATCTTGGCCAACCAGGCTGTTGAGCGTAATACTTGTAACACATCTATGTTAAGTATAATGGTATGTATATATCTAAATTCGAAAACATATAATTTGTACTAGACCAACTCATAGAGGTTTTAAGGTTCAGTTCTTGGTAAGGACGTACTGTTTTATGAGCAGAAAATCTTTAGCTTGCAATATTTTGTAAGCCTTGACTACCACTACCGTTCAGCTATTTTCGCTTCCAAGAAGTATTTTATGAAATATCTATATCTCTTTTTATTTATATTTCTTTAATGGTCATTAACTAGAGTGGGGAACATTTCTTTCATGACATTAAAGCATGCAAAAAGTGAGGTAAGCATGGACGTAGGGAGAGGGGACTTTGGGTAGCCGCCCCCCATATTTTTTGAGACCCAAGAAAAAAAAGAAAGTAAATAGTGAACTTATTAGATAGATGGTTTCTTCATACTATAATTAGGGAGCTAATAGCAGGGGAAAATGGTGGCGTCCAAAAAATCATCAGAGATAAGTATAAAACTGCCTTATATTTTCATTGTGTAACCTTGTTGTTAACGATTTAAATTCATTTTTGTGATTATAGTTTATAATTTTTTTTTCTTACCTTCTATTTATTTATTTATTGAAACTATTACAATTAGGACTTAAAAACTAAGAATTATATATAAACTATTTACATTTTATCTTGGGATGCCTTACGGCATTATAAGATGTAACAAACTTGGTCCGCTGAAGGCGGTTTTTACATTAAGTGGCTGGATTGCCAGGGGCTAACATGGAATGGAGCTCCAGAGCCAGAAGTGCTTCCCTCGGAGAGGACGTCGACCAAGGGGACCGTGTTTTGCTACCTCCCAGGTCTTGGGGGAGGGGCGATTTCTCGGAATAGGGGATTTCCACGGGCTATCAGCCCATCAAAGAATTTGATGTGCCTACGGCCTATGAATTCCGGCACATAAGAGAGTTGGAGCTCCTCTCTGATTACACTATTCCTGGCCCGTTGGAGTGTGGTTCCTCTGACTATTCGCCGAAGGAGGGAATTCTAGACGCTCTGCAGTTTGGTTAATGTAGTCTGGTAGAGGTGCCGCATGACTGGTGCACCATAGAGCAGGGTCGGGCGTATGATGGCCTTGTAGATCTTCATTATGAGGCGGAGAGAGATCTGCTGCGAGGTGAGCAGATGATACAGCCTATACGACTTCTGTCGGGCCAGCTTAAACCTCTCTCTGGCGACTAGGGAAGGTGAGATGCCTGTCAAGAGTCACGCCGAGGTAGAGGATACTATTAGAGAGTTTCCGACCCCCACCATCCACAACGAACTGCTGAGGTAGCCTGCTCTTCTTGCCCTTCTGGAAGGACATAACAATGCCATCCGTCTTCGACGCTTGCATCGACCATTGCAGCTACAATGGTGGCAGAAGCTGTCTGTGCATAGTGTAGGGCCAGTTCAGCTCTCATGCTGGAAGCATAGACACCGATGTCGTCGGCATAGGGTGCTATCACTGCATGTTGATGCTCGATGGCAACTACTGTTACTCATACTGTCTGCAACTACACGTTTCCAGGCCGCTGGGAAGTAAGAGATCCTTATGCTTGAGTTAAAGATGTTCAAAAGGAAAGCTTTACCCTTCCTGGGGAGCATCTTCAGTAGTACACTGGGGATCCCGTCCTGTACAGACGACTTGTTTTCCTTGGTGCGGCGCAGTACCGATTCCAGCTGGCCAAAGGTGGCGAAGATAGGTTTCTCGACGGGACTCGGCGGGCTTCCAGGTAGTGGTGGAGGAGCACTAGGCGTCCACTCAGCATCCCTCGCTGCATAGCTAGAGGCCAGTAAGGCAGCCTGTTCACCAGACGTCATCAGGTCGTTCCCATATGTACTGTCCTCCTCTTGGGGACAAATTTCCTGACCAACTTCCAGAACTGTCTGTGGTCTTCATGTGTTCTTCGGAGTTGGTCATACCTGAGCGCTGTCTTCCAGGCACGCATGAGGGAGGCTATCTGCCGAGTCATCGCATTGATGTCCGGTTTCAAGCTGTAGTCAGGCGTGCGCAGGAAGACGTTGCCCAGGTTGTTCCGCTGGCCAATCAGAATACTGATGTGCTTCGGTGTCTTCCTGATGGCGTTGGGGACAGGAGTGAACTTCGGGATGTTCCTATTGGCTGCCCTCTGGATGGTGGTGGTGATCATCTCCACTCTGGAATCCACCTCGTCAGTAGTGCGGTATTGAACTTTGGCTGGTAGCGCTTCAGCAACACTCGACCTGTATCCTTTCCAGTCGGCCTCGTGGAGAAGATATTTGCTCGCAGGTGGTGTAGCGGGCGTGCCGTCGAAGGTGTAGAGCACTGGCCAGTGGTCCGATGGTCCGTAGGACAGCACTTGGCAGTCCGTGACCGTGTGCATACTTCTGGTCAGGAGAAGGTCGAATGCCGTTGCACGAAGGGCGAGCCGCGTGCCGAAAAGTATGCACTCCCAGGTGGAATAGAGATACCCAGGTCTTGGTAATGTATGTGCCCAGTGGGTTGTTACTACTACACAACCAGGCGGTGTGCCGGGCATTGAGGTCCCCTGCTAGTCGCCTGGGTGTGTTGCAGCAGCAGCTTCACTGACGTGAGACCGGCCCGAGGTCTCCAGTAGACACAGGTGAACGTGTGACGGTGTTTAAACCGTCCACTGTGACTAGGTGAGTACCCTCAGTAGCCGTCTCTGGGTTCGGGAGGCTCCTTGACGGGATGTCCCTCCTGACCAAGATCATGACTCGTTCTCGAGCTCCGGGGAGGCAGGTCTCTCCGTGCTCGACGTACCCTTAAAAGTACATCCGTGACGAGGTGGAGAGCATAGTGTCGGTGAGCGCCACCTCTGAAAGTCTGTACTGTTGCAGAAGAAGCTCGATTTCAGCCTGTTTCGGTGAGACCGATGCCTCTCATTGTAGCTGATGACCAAATGCTCAGTCATAGTGGTGCCCATCATTCCCCATCATCTCCATGAGCATCTCCTTGCCCATCATCTAGTTGGCCAAAATGTTGTTCCATGGCAGGCTGGCTTGAGGCACTGGTTACCGGAGCAGGCTGTGGTAGCGGCTGCTGAGTCAGCTGATCTTGGGATCCTCCCATCAGCTCGGAGAAGGCAATGTTGCTCTGGACCATCCTGCTGAGCATTTGTCTTCTGGGGTACGCTGGTGATGGTGCCGGGGCTTCTTTCCTGACCCTCCTCTTCTCCATTAGGTCCATTCTCACAGGGCACTCCTTTGAGGTCGCCATTAGTTCAACTTTGTCACAGATGGTGCATTTCGGTGGGCCTGTCAATGTGCAATGCTCGAGTTGATGGTTCTCGCTGCACCTCGGGCATATTATTTTACGGTTGCAATACCGCATTGTATGCCCGTATTGCTGGCAGTTCCTGCATTGAACTGGGCAGCCGTCTCCTTTGGAGGGGGAAACCCTGAACCGACAGTGGTTGATGGCACCCAGCTTCCTGATATCGGCGATTTTCACATGGTGTCCAGCTTCAGGAGGTCGATAGGTGTTTTTCGCCGGTCGGGCTGTGTCCCGGTGAGGCGGCTCAGCAATTTGAAGCCAGGGAGGCGTACATATAGATCATCAGCAACATCTTGCAGGTCTGTGTCTACATCAAATCCATAGAGGACCCACTTTTTCGACCTCTTGGTTTCTCTCGGGGCAAAAGTGTGAAATTGGACCGCATTGGTCTTTTTCAGCATCTCACGGGCCTTAAGATTCTCTTCTTCAGTTGTGAGGTAGAGCCGGGTCTCCCTGCTTGAGTTATTGGTCTCGAAGCGGTTGATACCAATAATGACCAGTATATTTTTCACCGACTGCTGAGCTATGGCCGGTGAGATGATAATGGGAGGCGGGCGCCTCGCTTTGGGCGGCTGCTGTATAAAAATTTAAAAAGTAAAGATTGAATGTCATGAAGTAGAAATAAAATGGCGTGGATATTTCTTGGAATGCGGAATTAGATATCTATCTTTTACCCAACGTTTTATATATTACTTAATTTAGCCGAGAGAAAAACTTAAAAAAATAGAGAATGGGACTAGAAATGAGACACACGAGATCTTATGTAGCTCCTGAACCCTAAAAATATATATATAATGCCATTGTCGAGAGAGGAAGTTTAGTATTAAGATCTATAATACCTGTGCTCTGAATATAACTCCCCCTGCAGTTTATGGACAAATTCTCGTAAAATCAAATAAAAAAAATTGGACCAAAACATAACATAAAATTTCGCCGATCTTTATATGTAAAAAAAGAAAATTAAATACACTTCCTACAATGACTCCTCACACTTAAAAAAAAAAAAAACTTTTTAAAACGTTTTTTACAAAACTCTCCTATCTTCACAATTCTCCTATTGACAAAATTCTTCACTTTACACAATTTAAAAAAAGAGAAAAACAACAAAACCAACAATCTGCTTAATTTTTGGTGAGGAGATATTTTTGGTGCGTAGCTCAGAAAGTATAATTTTCTCTTCATGGTTATTATATACTAATCAATTTTTCTCTTTATAATTTCAATGATAATTAATTCCCTACATAGTTCTTTATTGTACCAATATTATTAGTATTGAGAGATGAAACAGTTTGCATTGCAGTTTTGTTGAAACCTGTTAGGAAAGTCTAAGAGACACAAGACTTATATTATATTATACCAATTATATTTACCAATTTTTATTATATTTTATTATCATATATTTTTATTATATGTTACTACCATAACATACTATAATACATTATAGTGTTATGTGTTTTTACGTTATATTGCATTATATTGTATTATTACATACCATTTATTATGTGTTATTATTTACAGCTATAAACTAAATAAATATAATAAATAATTAATTCAATAAACGTGTAAATAAAAATAATAATGTATGTTTAATGTTTACTATATATTTATAAATTTATATAAAATTTTCAATGGTTTTCAATTAATCTATCTACATCTCTAAATCTAGAAATCACGAAACCGGGCCTATTAAATATATAAAAAATAACTGAAAGTTTTTTGGTTTGTCTAAAATCTTATATTATATTATCTAAAATATTATTCTTCCCTAAAGAAATATTTCTGGTACTCCCCTCCCTCACGAATTGTCAGCTCACTTATAAGTAGCTTCACTTACGTCAATCGAAATGTCAACAGATCTAATTGACTTTATTTTTTATATATAAAAGTAAACTTACTAAAGTGATAAGGCTAATGAAAGGTGAATGTTTCTATTTATAATATGTTATAATTACCTCATTTTTGTATTCGATTAGCGTTTGGTTTTCCTTATTTACTGCTCTGTGCAAGAATATTTTTGAAGTGTCTCTCAATATTATTATTGTATGTAGATCCATCTGATCTACGTAAATCACATGTTCACAACTGTTTCTTTAGGGTTCTCTACAGGATTAATTTTTTTTTTTCGTACCCTTCATTAAGAGTAAAAACATTACTAGTCCATACATACATAATACAAGTAATGCATTATGTATACTTTAGTGCTTCTTCTCCCTTTGATTGCCTTGTGGCATTATAAGGTGTTGAAGCACGTACGATTAATCGAAATACCTCTCTTCAGATTTCAGAATATTCTCCGTAATCCATTTGTCTTAACCTCGCAATCTGAACGTTTTTTGTTTTACTGACATTCCGACTGACCGTGTTGGCGCCAGAATTACATATCATTCATTGAATACAAATTAATAACTCAGGATGAATCAATTTCGAAGTATTTACACAGTTGGTTCAAACGTTGTATAAACAAACTCAGCAGAAAACAATTCAACCTGAGGTTATCGTGTCGTACTAGTATTTTTTGATTTTTTTTTACTACTTCTATTTCTATTTATTATTATATGTTCTCTCTATCAATTTTGGAAAATGTTAGAACTCAATTTGATTATAATTTGAAATTATTGTGATAAAATTGGTTATTCC
This sequence comes from Halyomorpha halys, assembly GCF_000696795.3. NCBI lineage: Eukaryota > Metazoa > Arthropoda > Insecta > Hemiptera > Pentatomidae > Halyomorpha > Halyomorpha halys. The sequence goes on along the minus strand of NW_027113075.1, from coordinate 929,769 downwards.
GAAGGGATATGATTCCTTGTAAAAAAACATCCAATTTTGATTTTTAAAACTAAGGATTTATATGTTTTGGCCTAATATTTTTGACGAGTTATATATTTAAGACAATGATATGAAAAAGTAATATATTTTGATTAAAAGTAATTATTATTTACAAGTGTAAGATTTTCAGTAAAATATTTGGCTCATTTGCGAGAACAGCTTATGAGAATTTAGAAACGATTTGAGACGTTTGTATGGTTAGCCTGCCTCTGTTGCATACATTGGACGAATCCGGATAAGATGGATGGGCTGTGTTGAAAGGATGCCCACGTCTTATAGGAATGATACCTGGTGGAGGCGCCTAAGCAGAGATTACCCAAGAGAAGAGGGATGACAGGGATGACAGTCAATGGGAAAAGAGAACGCTCTCAAGTGATTTCAAGTATCTTGGTGCCCGCATAAATAAACATGGCAGGGTCGACTGAGAAATAACCGCGGGAGTGAAAATAGCTGGAAGGTGCTTTAACGCCACCAAGAAAGGATTTCTGAGCAAAAGAGAACTGAGTAAAGAGGACTGTCTGAAAAACACATTCATCTTCTCAATGACCTCCTACAGCGATTCATTGCACCTTACCACTAAAATATAAAGGCTAATTAGATAAAATGAAGTATGCAATGCCTGCATAGGATCGAAGAAACCCAACTACTAGAAAAATCCTGTACGTAAGTTCACTTGAACGGTGATAAAAGAAAATCACCTGAGGTGTTTCGGTTGTCTCTCAAACGCTATGAAGCCTAGCGGCAAAGATCAAGTTAGAAATTAACATCGGGGGAAGATTTTTTTTTTCCGATCCCTCTCGAACAGAACAAACATTAAATTAATAGGTTGCTTTACGTATGGTTGCATAATTCGGATTGGATATTACCTTTTTCTACAAATGGTACTTGTAGGTTTACGGTTGAAGGTTGATGTGACCATTCCGTATGAATTCTGTTAGAAATATTTGGTGGTGAGGGGCCTCCTCATGTTGATTAACAGAAGTGGGGAAAGAAGACCTCGGAGAAGACCCGGATAGGAAGATGTTAGAGAGGCCTTTGAAAGAAGAGGGATCGATTGTAGGAGGAAGTGATAGATGGTAATGGATCTGAATAGATTCGGCTATACAGCCAAGCACCTCACACTGCCCAGCTGTAGAAGGGGTTATTAAGATTTTACCACTCTTATTTGCGCTAAGTTGTTTATCAATTTGGAAAAAAAAATTCTTCTTGGTTACCTTTAATTAATTATCCAATTCTCATAGTTTATTACTTGAAAAATGAACGGTCATTAATTCAACAAAGTGAATTATGGTGGTCTAATGAACAAAGTGAAAGCCACTTTTGAGGAACCTATTTTGAAGATTCGGAATTTAAGCTCTGTAAGGCTACATAAGTGAGGATAAGACCTAAATGATACTAAAGACTGTCTAATTGTATGTTGATATGACGAGTCTAATCAAAATCGTTGGAGCTATTTTAGATAAATTAGTAAAAAACTAATGGAATTAAGTTGAACTTGTAGTGTGTCGATTTAAGCAATAATATTCCAATCTCCAAGGGATATTCCTACTAAAAATATGTATTTTCAGTTTCACAGAACTTTGTTTTTGAGATTGGCTATTCACATGTTCACAGATCATTTAGCATGACTTGGTTATTTGAACTCAGGAGACCTTAAAACGTATTTTCCGGTTGAAAACCCTACACGATCGCAATATTTACCCTCACTGTATATTTGATATATAGGTAAGTGGAAGTTAAAAAAATATATAGGAATCATAATCGGGGCGTGGTTAAAGAAACAGGTATTTTTAATTATCTTTGGTTTTGATTCGATGAATTAGTTATAAAAACTAGTTAAAATCGACCTTAATTGAGATGAATGATGATGTTATTTATATGATACCACGAACAGATGCTTCTGTTAGATAAACCGTTTTATGAATTTTAAATGAGATTGAAATGCTAATTCGATTCGAAGTGAAGGGAAATATCATAGCCTCAAGCCCTCTTCGAAATCCCATTGACCATGTAGGGTAAGAAGCTGAATTGTCGGCGTGGGTAGCTAATTTAGAAATTCCTGTGCCTGTGAAGAGATTGCAAATGATATTAGATTCACTAGATTCGCAGCTGTCAGCTTCAAAATGGATATAGTATAGGCGAGTTTCTGGTGTGTGTTCTGTCAAAACTGGGGCACTTTGGAATTAGCAATCCTCTATAACTATTCAACTATTTCCTAGAGTTCTTTTTTACACGCCATGCATTTGAACGGATCATCATCAGTCAGTCTGTTCTGCTTTTTGCACTCTAATGTTTGTTACTAAAATAAATAAATAAAAGACCTATTATTATTATTTATTGATTTATTTGAAAGAAACGGCAAATAACACCGGCTAACACCGATTTGGAGCCTGGTTCTAACTATGATTAATTTTGCTTAATACATTATGTATGTATTGATAAAAGAGTATTAATAATACAGGTCAAATCAATCAATGGTCGGGAACTTGAAATCTCAGAAATCAGTATATATTTTTTTTTTGTTCATTCGTTATACAATCAGTTTATGTTATGATCAAATCAGAAGCTATTACAAAGAATAATTTTTAAAAACATCAAAAACGAATTTTGAACGAAAAAATCAGTGTACTTGTGAAGATTCTTTGTGTATTGATCTGCGAAGACTGTATAGACTTAATTTCAATACGATATTTATGTTCTATTACAAAAAAAAAAAAATTGTATGTTACATGTCTGAAAATGCTTACTTTAATAACAAAGTTTTATAAAATAATAGAGCTTTATGTCATATTATAAACAATAAAATTTACATATCTAAAATTCATTATACTTTAAGTTATTTTGCATAAGTTACAGCACTTCTGAGCCATTAATTGTTAACTCATCTTCCGGAAAAACTTTATTTTCTATGATCTCAATTGGCATATAATTATTAAAGTAGGGAGATTTATTAAGCATGTATGAATAAAATAGCTAAAATGCGAGTAACAAAAAAAAAATACACAGTTCAGATAACCGTAGAACCTACAAAAACTACAACTGGAGAAGTGATTGGCCATAAGTTAATAATAATCTTATAAATAATTATTAGTATAATTTATAACAACTTAAGGTACATTCCATACCAAGCCAACCTATAAATAAATAATTTTAGACTTGAGTTTTTTAAAATGAGGGAAATTTGGAATTTCTATTTTACGTATGAATATAGGAAAAAATAAAAATTTTCTCACCCTATCTCTTTAAATATGTATGTATACATACTCGCACGCACTCAAACACACACAAACACACGCTTACAGGCACTCACACTCACACGCATGCAGGCACTCACACTCACACGCATTCACGCACACATGCACGCAGCACTCACATACACACTCATGTGTATTAAAATTTTCAATATTGAGTTAACCAATAATAATCGTTTTGCTTTTAAGGTAAAAGTAATATCAAATCATAACTATTGTAATTCAGAATAAAATGACATTAGTTTTAGCTTAATAAAACAAATAGATTTTATGTTAGTAGTTTGAAGATTTGGACATAATGCGAAAATTATGTAATTTTTTAAAATATATAATTCAAAAACATAAATTTAACCTTTGTATTTTTGAATGTATTCAAACATAGAATATAAATTCTAAGTTTCACCCATTTTTAAAACCTGGAATTATGGGTTTATGTGGAGTGGAATGACCTTTATGTAATTATAAATTGTATCGATAATTTTTTATTTGTTGATTGTGTTAATAATTATGTAACTTTCAGTTGCAATAGCTGTTGATTTTTCTGTTGTGAGTTATAATTATTTTGTAGGCAATATGCTTAAATTGAGTTGTATATTTATTGTTTTTTCATTCTTATATTAGTATTTTTAATTCGATTGTAAATAGCAACGGTCCATGTTAACTTTTTGTTAATACTTTTTCTTAGGAGATCTTTCATCCTTTCAGAAATCAAGTCAAATCAAAATATTCTTTTATTTAGACAAACGACAAAAAGCATTGTGGACGAGGGAAGGAACGATAGTGGGAAGTCTGATAACCAGTTGTCAGCAACGGACATATCTGGACCATAGCTCTGTGTTCATTATGTACTATTTTGCCAATACTGTACCATTCATATGTGCTCAATTCTTATCAGGATATAAACTCCTTTTACCATGTCTCTCATTTATATGTACAGCAGGATTTGAGTGAATTAAATAAAAAATACACATAGGTATTTATGTATTTATGGCTGATGTTTGGAAGGTTAGGTGTTAATTCAATAAGCCTTCCATACATTAGTAATCGGGACTTTTTTTTTTTTTTTTATTGATAGATTTATTTATTGATAGATATTACAATCTGCCACACAATTGTGGGCAATAGGTAATATTGATGAATGATCTCATACATACTAAAATAAA
>NW_027113075.1:909342-924326 GCF_000696795.3 Halyomorpha halys | reverse complement strand
TAACAGGTGGGCAGAAGCTTCGGCGGAGAGTGAAGGTCACATGGGTGCATTTAGTAATCGGGACTTCTAGATAAGTTTATGGAAAGGTTCATCTTCTATGCAAAAACCTATTAACATTAGTTAGTTAGGGATTAGATAGAAATACTAAAAAAGCTAATTATTATGGGGATTAATTTATAAAAATAATAATTTATATGATTTGAGGGAAAGGAATAACACTGATTTATTGAAATAAAGTTAAATTAGCCAAGAGGTTGCCTGTTAAGATTACGTCGGGGTCTCCACGTAATCACCACGTAAATAACCAGAGTAAAAAATTAATATTCTTTATGTGTCAAATTAATATGACACTAAATACTATATAAAAGATTCCAGTTTCTTAAGGCACACGGGTTCGAGTTCATGCCCCTATTAAATGTGGATCTGATATTTCAATAGGTTGGATGCGATAAACCTAAGTAAACCTCAGCATCCATGACTCACTTACCTTAGCCACCGAGAATGGATAGAGAACACTTTTCCTCCCTACCTGCCCCCTAGTATGATTTCCTTAGGATGCCAAGTATCTTTGTTTCCAAGTATAAATGTTAAAATAAATTTACTGGTGATTAAAATATATTATAAATTATGAAGAAGATGGTCAGGGGTGCGGTCACAAGAAAACAAAAACAGTTAACAACTATCCCTGTGACCGCACTACGGTCAATTATTTATATATATAAAATATATTATATATTGGTCACTGAAGTATGGATATGTAATAATTTAATGTTAAAATGACTACGAATAAAGTAATATTTTACACTTTTTTAGCCTCTATTTTATATTAGAAAGTTAGTAAGTCATTTTTGTACAATTCTTCTATTTATGTACTATTTTTTGTAGATTTGCTTGTGTTAATGAATAACCAGAAGAAAAGACTAATATTAAAATATAATTTTGAGGTTGCAAAGAATAATATTAATATTGATTTAGTACAAGCCAACAAAGTATTTTAAATTTAATTGAAAGTACAAAACAAATTATAGATTTTATCAATAATAAAAGTAGATTTGCAACGTAAATATAAGTAATCGGAAGAAAAATTAAAAATTAAATTATTCATTGGTCTCTGAAATGTGTTTTTTTTTAAAGGTTTTATCTCAGTTTTTAGCTTTAATATAATTATTTTGATATTCTTGCTTTTTAATTCTAATTTTGAAATCAGGTTTTCCTATACAGTCTATCAACTAATGTTTGTAGTTATCTTCCGAAATAAGGAAAGAATGAGGCTCGTCAATAAAGGAGTTCATATTGAAACAATGTGAAAGTAATTTGCTGATATAAAGATTTATATTGCTTTCGATAATTATGTTTTTAACAGTCATTTTAAGAGACATTTTTGAAAGGAAAAGAGACATTCTTATTAGATTCTTTATCAACTTTCTGCTTGTTCCGATTACTGCTATTAAATGCTACACGCATACTCATTTTTTAATCGCAATAAAATTTTGTTGACAAAACATATAACAGATTAATAAACACAACAAAAAATCAGATGGTAAGCACGTTGCCAAGTGTAAGCGCATATTTCTATCTAAATAATTGGATCGCTTGATTATTCTCTTCCTCATCTAAATAAAATAATTGCTCTTTGTCCCATGAAAACTCCCTATGTCACAAGAAAAGAATTTTTGAAATGCTGAGACCTTTTTCTATATCAATACTATGAGAATACATTCGCTCTTTTTTGATTCCTCTGTTAATTGGAAACGGACATAATAATAATAATAATATTTTACGGACAAATTTTTGAAAGATTAATGACTGAAATCTTAAACGGTCTTAAACGTTTCAACCGGATTTAAAACATGTAAATACTGCTACAATGATCGATATGCGGAGGAATGGAATTCTGAATTTTAGATTAGGAACGATTTAAATAAATCAGATATCGGAATAACTTGGTACCTATTTTTGGCTATAAAATATTTAGATGTTTTAAATTTATGCATGATATTCTATATTATAACTACTCCATAAGAATCTTGATTATCAATATGTGTACTTACTAAGTGCCTCCGGTTTACAATTAATTGTAATATCTATCTTTTCTTTTCGTAGAATATTGTTTATTTCATAGGACTGAAATTTTAATGAATTCATTTTATGAAATTTATCTTGATTTTACCCTAAATGTATGTGTGCAGTATGATCAATGTTTTCTAGAAATGATACAATAATGAATTAAACGGAAACACAAGAAGTGATAGGACACAAATATAAAAGAAACCAAAATCATACATTTTGATTTTTTTTTTCCAGTCGAATCCTGAAATGTTAAATTGCCTTTCGAACAATAATTTTTTTTTTATTTTGCACTATACAGTTGTGTGAGATAATCCTAACATTCTACATCGATATAGATCGGTAGCTTAAAACTTGTATTCTAACAGTTGGATAATTTCATCTTTATTTGCAGAACTTGATTCTGTTGATTTATGGCCCAGGTTATTGGAATTTTGTTTTTTCAATGTAAACATTTAGCTCACTCTTTGTTTGTATTTAATCAAGGAATTATGAGGTGACAACGTTCATTATCACGCCAAACCTTTAGAATATTTTTTTGCCCAATAGTTTGTTAAATAATATCTTAATAACGTTGCACGGTTTTTTGATTTACTTCGCTTGGATAAATTAATGGGGAATATTGCCACAAGAAATTATTAACCATGTTTGGCGAAAAACTTATTATACAAATAATTATTTTACATACTGCATTTTTAATAACTGTGGTAGTCGGTAGCTCATTGGTCAGCGAATGGACTACTACCTCTAAGGCACTGGCCTCGAATACAGCTGTGGCAGTTATTTGTTATCTGTTTTACTGTAGCCCTGAGTGAGCCCTGTGGGTTCAGTAGCCGTCCGGGGTCCACCCAAGTAAAAATCTGGTGTTCGAGCGTGATTCTGACCAAATCATCTCCTTGCGCAACCGTTGGTCTAGTAACAGTACCTCCTTACAAAGTACTGTGACGAACTAATAAACATATTCCATTTCTTGCAATATTTATGTACTCAAAATGTAATTATACTTTATGAAGAGTATAAAAAAAGGGATTTTAGTGGCGCGGGCTGGCCAGAAAGGATTGCCTTCTAATATTTTTTGTGTTATGGTTTCCATTAAGAGATTGTGACATGTCTTACATCGACCAATACTCGCTATAACTGTCTGTTTTTATGTTAAGATTAGTATGGCTTCCACTGGGATGGTGGGAACAATCTTAAGAAGAGCTCACGGCAACAGAGCTCCTGGTCATGAAAGTATCCAAACGGTATTCCTAAAACAGCTGCCACGTAAAGGAATTGCTTACCTTGCGAACTTATACGACTTGTGTTTGAGGCTGAGATATTTTCCCAGAACATGGGAACACGCCATCTTATTCCCACTCCTCCACTCCCGAATAAGTCTGGAAATGAGGCGGATCACTACACGCCTGCTCCCTCACCTCGGTAAGGTTTACGAACAAATAATACTGAATTACCTTTGGGAGTTTTGTGATGACCATTCCGTGATTGCTTATGAGCAAACTGGTTTTCAAGCTCACATGAACACTCAGCATTATCTCATGAAATTACGGAGAAAAAATTTAACTTTAACAGGAATACGGCAACGGCTATGATATCCATTTACTGTATAAAGGCCTTCGATCCTGTATCTCATGGTATCTTATGCCGTAAGCTTATAAGCTCTATATAGCTATAGATTACGAATGCCTGGAGCAGCTCTATTCGGACATCACCTCATTCCTCAAGAACCAGAAGTCTCTCAGTACAAATTAAAGAAAAGCACTCCAGCACCGTCCCACTGGCACGCCACACCACAAGGGGCCGTACTTTCGCCAGTGTTGTTCTCAGTCTATACTGCTGATGTAATAGGCAGCAACTACAAAACTGCTACGATAGCCGCTAAGCGGATGATAACGCAACACTACGCATGAACTAAAAGAAGCGGCAAAGGTCTGTGAAGAGATCATTCTACGGCTGAATTATCTCAATATCTCCGTAAACCCAGTGAAAACGGACTGCATAGTGTTTGCACACTAAGCAAAAAAGAGAGCAAACTTCCGAAAAAGCTCCAAGTGGCAAACTATTATGTCCCCATTCAATGCCATAATCTGTTTGGGTATAAAACTGGATCGACATCCAAAGTTTTGTACTCATCTCAAAAAAACAAAAACAGTTAGAAGGAAATCCTACCGCCTATACCATCTCCTTACATCACCGGCCCTTTTTCTCCGGTTAAAACTTCAAATCTACAAGAGCATACTCTTTCCAGCTCTCTTATGCAGTGCTCCCTTGTTCATCCACCTCAATGATGGTACACAGCACCACCTTCCAAAATTCCATACTGGGAAGATGGTACGGACTACAGTATGGAAGAATCGACTATTCACAAATTATTGGATATCCCAACGGTCTTCATCAGAAGGAGGCATATTAAATTCCTAGACTCGTTAAAACATCAACCCAACCCTCTATTCTAGACGTTGCAACTAGCGCCCCCATCAGTGCGGTCCCATTATAGCTAGTTGGACAACCTGTACATATTGTAAATAGTCGTAGATTTAGACTTAGTTTTTAAGATCATTAACTCCAGCTAGTGGTATGCCCCAATACCATTAAATATCACATAGATTAACCGTCAAATAAAGTCAATACTCATTCACTACATTCATGTTTTAAAATGTGACAACGTTTTAGGAAAAAAAAACCACTACACAGACTTTGTTAAACACAAAACTTTATTTTAAATAGGGAGTTTTGAAAAAAAAAGGTTTAAGTGGCGGGTTTCACGCCGTTTTTTCAATTTTAGCCACTTTTTAATTATTGCTCGATTTAACATAAGTCTTAAGTCTTATCTTCCAGTTTCTAAAGAGATATAGGACTTCCCTAAATCCGGGGTTTTCAGCTATCAGGCACGAGTATTTGCTCGCTACCCATGACGATAGGAAGTTCAGGAAGCTGACCAAAAGTGCAACGAAGAAATCGAATACGATTGGATTCCACGACGGGGACAGGCTTTTCGCCCCCTCACAACGGGTGGAGCTGCTACTACCATGACACTTGGCTAGGCAAGAGAACTACATGCTTGTCAGCCTCAGACAGCTATTCTGAGGCGGTCAAAAGTCAAAAGTCGGCGAAGAGGAAGTCCAAACGGTCTTGCTAAAGTAACACCCCAGAAGGGCATAGCATATCTCGCGAACCTGCTCAACTCATGCTTGTGAAGAGATACTTCCCCATTTATTGGAAACACGCCATTCTGTCCCCGCTACTAAAACCACCATAGTCAGGGAACAAAGAAGACCACAATAGGCTCATTAACCTTCTACTACACCTGGCAAAGGTCTTTGAGAAAATTATTCAGATATTTGTGAGGAACACTCAGTCGCCTCCTATGAATAGACTGGTTTCCAAGCACATCTCAGCCCTGAACATCATTTCATGAAACTACAAACAGAGGTGTGCAGACTTCAACAGAAACCATACAACAGCTATAATCTCTATAGACTGTACGAAGACCCTTAACTTCGTGTCTCATGGAATTTTTTGCCGTAAGCTCGCGGACCTCGACGGAGAACAACTCTATCGCATCATAATATTCTTTTTAAACAACTGCAGAATAGCTGTACGTTCGTGGGTTCGTGAAAACCACTCCAGAACAATCTCACTTACGTGCGGTGTTTCACAAGGAGCGGGCCTGTCTCCCTTTCCCCTCTTCTTTTCCATATACATTGCGGGTGTCATGGAGCAAAACTACACCATTGGAATAATTGCCGCTTTCGCAGGCGACATCGCAATTTATAGCAGTTGCGCCTGCGCCAAACCTGTCCTTAAGTGGGTGGAGAATACATGCCAGGAGATAGTAGAAAACTACATCACCTCAACATCCAGGTAAATCGGGCAAAAACAGATTGCGTGGTGTTCGCAGTACAGAAAGGGAAGAGAATCAGACTACCTCGCACGCTCCAAGTGGCAAATTTCGTACTTAGGCCTTCAAACTCCAGAGCATATCTAGGTGTTAAATTGGATCGCCACATGACACTGTCGGGTCATTGCTAGATGAAAACCCAACGAGTCCGCCTACAACAACTAACAAATCCACTATTACACCAGCGCCACCTCCGGCTTCCTCTGGGTGTGGAAACTTTTTTTTTTATTAAACATATTTCATAGTAGACGTAGAATAGCAAAAACAAAAATAAAATTTAATAATATTAAATTAAAAAATAATTAAGAAGTTAGAATTAGAACTATCGTATACCAAGGATAATATTTTTACTTCATTTATTCATTATAACTATTTTTTTTCAATCCTTCCAAAGCGACTAAATATGAAACAAGGAAAGTTCATTTTAATAAAATTAAAATTTATAATTTATTAGTAATTTGGACTGTTCAGGAAAAATTCATATTTTACTATGTATAGTGTATATATCTCAGGAACAGCCTATTATAAATTGTATAATTTATTATTCCGTTTTGGAATAAAACATTTGTCAGCCACCATTCTTTTAGTTGTATCGTTCCTCATATTCCTAAACAATACTCACAATCAGTTTTTTTTTTTTTCCGAACCCTCTAAAACAGAAATAAAATGTGAGTTAGTAGTGCATTACTGTGTAGAAAGAAAAAGTAATTCGTGTTGTGTCTTACCTTTTACTACCTTTGGTATTTAAAGGTTACCTGTTATATTTAATTTTACTTATGAGCTATCCGTTCAGCAACTATTTGAGTCCGGAGGTGAGGGGTCTCCTCGTGTTACAATCAGTTGACAAAGCTTGTTTCCTTTTATATCTCACTGATAGGATGCATACGACCCGCATATACTTGAGTTGAACAACATACTAGAGTTGTTCATCTATTGGTCTACTATGAGACATTTGTTATCCAATCATAATTTACTATCTATTAACTATTTTATTAAATTATTCATAATAATTTTTTTAAAAAACTGTTGTAAGGATTAAATCATGTAGATGAACCTCATGGATACTTGAAGGTATCTTTTCTGAAGGAGGCTGTTATTCAATGTTCTGACGCAGAGGGTCTCTATGAAGTGGGCGCGTCTTGCGTCAATGAACTTTTCATATTGTTTTATTAATTTAAGGTATTGTAATTTATTTTTATCATTCATAATTTTTAATTTATCGCTTTTATCCATACAATATTTTTGTTTTAATTTTGTAATAGTTTAAACACAGCGATTCCGTTTTGAAGGGAAAAAAATCTGAGGCTCATAAAAATATTTATTTAATTATCCTATCATTCTAAAGTTAATATTTGACAAATATTGGCATCGTAGATTTCCCGAAATGTCCTCTATGCAACATGGGGGACATGGATGGGGACCATCTTTTGGCGTGTGTTGGTCTGGAGGATGTTGAGCGAGATGCGGACCAACTAAGAGGAAGAGTAAAATTGTATTGGGCTACGAGAGGGAAAATGACAAATATCACAACACAAGATTTTATTTTGGTTTCTGAAGGACTTTTTCTTTTTCACAGATTGTATACATTTGATTATCTTGATTTATCGATATTAATTTTGCATTAGCACTAGTAGTGGAGGTGAGGGACCTCCGCCTAATAATTGAACAAATAAGAGCAAATAAAACAATTAGTAGTTACAGATGAAAGATAATTAGAAAATACTAAAAAATAGTCAGAATTCGAAAAATAGTAGGGAAGGGGGAGAGGGTGCAAGAGAAGAAAGAAGTTAAAGGGTGAACTTTACGGGGTTTTTGAGGCCCTTCCTGCGCTGCCGCCTCGTAGGAAGAGGGGATGGGATGATTGAACGGAAAAGAGGATTGAAGGAGGCAGGGAGACTGTCAAAGAACTCGATGTGTCTCCGTGTGACGTGTTGCTGTACTGTTTCTGATTGTAGTTCGATACGGATGTGTGTCATGTCACGTCTCTCTAGTAATGTTTCTCTGCAAATCTTCTGTAGTATGCGGTACTGGTATTGTTGTAGTGGTTTTCGGGCTGTTGGGTATACGAAATATAGTGGAGGTGTACGATTTTGTATGTGTGCGAAGTAAGATGTCTTTTAGTTTGTATTATCTGTTCGTTATTTTTCGCTGTCCTGTTGGGAGTTTCCTAGTATGAGAAAGTGATGGTGTCAGTTTTTTGTGGGTTGATGTGTATATTTATGTCTCTTAGTTTGTTAGTAATGAGTTGGGCTGCTGCTGTTGCCTTTGGCTTTGTCTGCATTTATGCTCGCCGAGTATATGGCTATGTCATGATTCGTCAATTTTCATCCCGACTATGTGGGCAGTGAAGATATTGAAATTTATGAGTTCCCAGAATAAGTAAATTATATTCTGCGATCTCATGATGCACGCGCATCTTAATAAATCTATTATAACAGACTTTATGTTTCTCTCATAATTGCCTTAAAGTACAATATTCAATTAAAACACGTTTTTGACTCATCAGAAACAAAAATAGATCGTTTCAACATTTACTCCACAAAATCGAAATTTTCCACTTTGAAAAAAAAAAAAATCTGGCACAAAAACTCGTGAGCGCTATTGGTTCCCTACTGTTATATTCTTCTCTTGAGAGATTGTGACCTGCCGTACATCGACCGATATTATTCCCTAGAAGTGTCTGTTTTAAAGGTAAGATTAGTAAAGTTATAGAAATTAAAATATAAGTGGTGTGGCACGATAAACGACATGTCATTATCTCTCTCTCAATGTTGATCGTAGCACCAAAAATAATAGATAATAAAACGGGTAACCACCCCTTAAAACTTCTTTTTTTTCGTAACCTCCTTTATTATTATATTCGTTTAATACATACATACATATTACCGGGAAATGATTTATGTATACCAGTGAAATGTCATTTCCGTGTAATATGTATGCATGTATTAAACGAATATGATAATAGGAGGAAATACAAAAAAACTGAAACTCCGAATAAGCGACGGTCTAATATCTTTCTAATGTTTATCTAAAACGGGAAGAGGAAACTAAAAAAAAAAAAAATAGGTAAATCGAGCTACATAGAAAAAATGGCTAAGATTCGAAAACAATCAAGCTCAAAATGGAAAAGATATACTTACACTAAAGAGAGATCGTTCATATCTTGTAAAAAGATCATCATATATCTATTCTGTTACCTACTCTATTCTATTTTTTACACTTCATTAATTTTTATTTTTCTGTTTACAGGTGTGTATCCATCCTCTTGTCACTTCCTTTTGCATCTTTGGTGAGTGATTTTATTTTATAATTTTCAATACAAACTCTATTTTCTTCCTATTTTGAAAAATAATATTCGTTGGAATAAGTAATATTCATGACACAACATATCCTGTCATTGTGCTCACTGCGTGCCTATCTTCGTTCGCATTCTGAGGCACAGCTGCTTTGAGTAGCATTAGTATTTTGGTGGTGACGCCATAGTTTGATCAGTTTATTTGTAGTGGAGCTCACGTTCTAAGATGGAGAGAAACGTATTTTCCGAGTTAAGTCACATAAGCTCCTCTAATATACTACCGGCGGCACTTTTAATGAAGGCTGGGTGATTTAGATGGCATCTGATTCATGATGTTTTTCACAATAATGAAGAAATCGTTAATTAGATGTTTTAATCATAGTGTGAATATGCACGTTAGCTTCTAATATAAGTTCCCATGAAAAGAATAAAAAAAATCAATTTATTTTTAACCCAATTTTTGATTACTTTAATGAAAACTGTCTAAGAATCCAAATTGTTAATGTGTCAATAATGTTTAAATATTCATTTTTTGAGTTATTATATCTTTCCTTATTTGACTTAGAAGAAACAAGCAAGTTTGATCATATGAAAAAAAATCACTGGATTATGACTGTGATGATGGGTTGGAAGTTTTGCACGAAACCAAAAGTCACATTTTGGAACTCGATATTAGATTATAACTTCATACTTTTTCGTTTTTATCTCATATGCAACTTAAATGCAAGTGTAAAATACTATTAAAAAACCCAATCTGTCATGTTTTTTATCTGCCGAAATAATTCCGCTAAATTACGTTTCAAAACTCGAAATTCGAGTTATTTCGGATCTATCTTTTCGTTGTTGTCTCTTATAGAATCACATTTTGTAAATTTATTTTGTCTCATTGCACGTTTAAATGTCTGTACTAAATACTCAAATCGAAGCCTTTTCAATGAACGATAACGTAGTTCATAATGATTATCTTTCTAGGAATAGCAGTTTCCATGATATTCGCCAATAAAAATGTTGATTTATTTTTGTCCGTAACAACTTTTTATTTTTACGAAACTATATCTCAGGAACTATTAGACATTAAGATGTCTTTCAGCATTTACGTTATTAAAGTTAGTTGAATGTACTTTTAAATTATTGATTACGTTTATCGTTCTAGGATGAGCAATCTCTATGATATTCGCCAAGATAAATGTGGATATTTCGTTATTTGATAACGATTTGGTCGTTGAGCAAACGTATTTCAGGAAAATACGTTTATTCTATCGTAAGTGAAAGTAAGGATTGTAATTTGAAATTGACACAGACCCATTTTTTCATTGATCTGCAAAATTATTCTGAATGTGGGCCGTATCAGTTTAGCCGTTTTCTGAAATAAAGGAGTATTTAAGTAGGATAAGTATGCGCAAGCGTATGCATAAGTAGGTGATGGAATTCGATATAGTTACTATGGCGTCATGTATTGTCCAATCCAAAATTACTACAGAATCGCATTTATGTATCCATCACATGAATTTGATTGAAGATCTCTTCAACTATTAAACATACAGAAGTCTATAAGCACTCAAATTGAAGTTAGTCAATTGCCCCATGATGTAGTTTACAACTGTTATTTTTGTGGGAGTAACAGTTTTAATTATTTTCTGACAAAGAAATATCACAAATTGTTTATTTCTCGTTATTTAAAAAAAATATTGGTCTTTAAATAAACTATATCTTGGTCTTTAAATAAACTATATCTTTTAAACTAGTGATCGTAAATTGTTCTATTAGGTCTCCTTAAAAAAAATGTTGCTAATTAATGTTTTGTTAGGCTGGGAAGCTTTCATGATATTAAAAATTTTAGGTTTCTGTACGGGTCATTCCATATCAATTCAACACACTTTTGAACCTTGCCATCTCAGGTTTTCTTTACATTTTGCAAAGACATTGTATAGCCATAGACATGAACAAATGTGAAATTTTATTGATATGTCTACTTTTGAATTACGTAGCCGCTAAATCCTTATGAACGGACTAAAAAATAGAGACAAATACTTTTTTAAATTGCTGCAAAAGCTTACCTAATTGAGCTAGATGTCATCATTATTAATCATCTATTATTCCATGCCCTTTCATGTGATAAGCAACAATAAATAGGTTAGGACAAGTTAACATTTCTCAAAGCCTATTCCAAAATGTGTATATATATTTTTTTTCCCCAGAAATTTACTGTCATATTACAGAACTCTAACTGCACATTTCGCAAAATCTTGAAAAAACTAAATCACCTCTTTGTACAACCGTTGGTTTAGTAACAGTGCTTCATTCCTAAGTACTGCACCACCAACTCTTCATGGTTTGTAATAGAATTTTGTTTTTGTCTGTAATTGTGCGACTAATCTGTTTAAAAAAAAAAAAAAGATCAAAGTAAATATTTTTCGTTATTTTTTTTTTACGTATATAGACTAATGACTACAAGAAATCGTATTTCTTTTTAGATATTAGTAAAATTTGTATTTCTTTGACAGTTTTCTATAGCACAATATGAACTTTGGCCTCTTCCATTTAATTCTATCGAGCTCTGCATCGCCAGTCTGAGACGACTGTAACAAATCCAAGTCTGTAAATCCTTAGTACAGTAATTTCTAAAGTTTTTTATATTTGTCCTCTTGTAAATTCTTTCTTGTACAATATTTTCGTCTGTCGTCTTTGATCACAACCCTGACCATCTTCCAACAATCATCACACACGGTTAACTTATAATCTTTCAATTTTTTATTTGTTTTTTATTAACTATAATATGTTTAAAAGCACAACCTGATTTCCAATCTAGGATTCATTTAAAATTCACTTCCATTGGTAAATAAGTCATAGAATATTCCTCTCTGGCATTTCCTATGCATACTTTAAAGAGCTACTTTAAAATATATATATTGTAGCATATGTAGCATAAAATAGCATGTTTAAAGAAAGAGAAATAGCGAAGATTAGCTATGTCAGGTACACCGCCGTCTGTTTCATATAAATATGCAGATATTAAAGGAATTTTTTATAGGAGAGTATGTTCTAATAATTCCAGAAAACTAAGAAGTCTTTCGTATCTCTTCTTGTTTTTCGAATCAGGAAAAAAAAAATATCAATGATCAAGCAAATCCTTTCGATATATTTATTTAATTTAATTATGTTTGTACTCTTATTGTTTGGTGTCATCTGTTTCTCATAAAACGAAGTGATATAAATATTATAGTTTGAATTTTTTCTAACGACTAAAACCGTTTCATGTTTTTCTTTCATGATTTATCTATAATGTTCCTCTTTCTTTGCTTTCATTCACTTTTCTTAATATTTTTCTACTACGGTATAACAATTTTTAGATTTCAGAATATATTAACAGTGTTAAAGAGTTTACTCATTTAACAATATGGTCATAATGAGGATCCTATAAAAGTCTGGATGCCTGTTATAATCTCATAACAGGTTCATAATCTAGTACACAATCAACCATTGGGAAAATAATTATTTACCGCTGGCTAAAGTACCCCGCTACATCATAAGTACTTACTAACTTAAGTTATTATTTATTTAGTTAAAACAGCTAATTGATATTGGAATAATTATAATTATACTTAAAGAGGAAATAGCATTTCAACTTGACATGCACTATTCTTATATTATTCTAAAGTCCCTTTACTATTTGCATAGGAAATATTAGGGAAAAATAAGTATTAGGTGCTACTTATTCCCACAAAGACGGGTTTGGAATTTATTGTTCTTTGATATGTTTTTTGATATACCATAAGATTTGAATGTTTTTTAGAATATCATAAAAACAAATAATAAAATTACATCATAAAAAAGATTGGTTTAAGAAAATATGAATAAATAACAAAATGGTGGTTAAAAAACTGAAAATCCTAAAATTTTCGCTCAGTACTATATAAATTTATAAGTTCTACAGCACAATAAAAATTATCAACAGTTTTCAAAGTACTATAAATTTGTTGAAATTTGAGCCCTGATAGAGCTCTTTGCTTTAAATAACATATTTACTGAGATACAAGGTTTCAAAAACCAACATTTATGTCCAAATAACGAAAAGTTAATATTTTGTGAATTTATTTAGGCAAATACCATGGAAACTGTTTCTCTTTCGGAGATATTTAAAAGAACTGCTTTATGATACAATTAACGAGTTATAATTTTAGTGTAAATAGACACTTGTACGTCTAATAGTTCCCTGATATTGACCAAAAAAAATTCACAAAATTTTTGTTTTTTTGCAAAACTCAATCTTAAAAAAAACCGTGCCCGTGTAGGCCTCATATTTCCGCGACATATTTCCGTGACAACGTATACTCTATAATCCTCTTACCCCCACCACCTCACTCTTACCCATCCCCACCACTACCTTCTCCGTTACGGGACACTTTTGCCTGCATGACTCTCAGCATCTATAATCCTCTTACCCCCACTACTACACTACTAATTACCTCCCCCACAATCTACTTCCGTTACGGGACACTTTTTCTAACATGGCATCCCGCAAAATGATTTATAAGACGTTGTCACGTCAAAAGTTTGTATAAGTAAAATGTTTAAATGGTTACTATAGTTATCCAAAAGTTTATATAAGTAAAATGTTTAAATGGTTACTATAGTTATCCAATAATGTTTTGTATTAAATGTAAACAAAACAATCTACTTCCGTTACGGGACACTTTTTCTAACATGGCATCCCGCAAAATGATTTATAAGACGTTGTCACGTCAAAATCTACTTCCGTTACGGGACACTTTTTCTAACATGGCATCCCGCAAAATGATTTATAAGACGTTGTCACGTCAAAAGTATTGGACATAAGATGTCCATCAGTAATCAAATGGAATATAAATTATTTGAAAATGACTATCTTTAAAGGAGTAACTGTTCTCTGATATTTCTCAACATAAATTTACAAATTTTCAGTTTTTGGAAAAAATGTTTAGTTTTTTAGAACTGTATCTCAGGAATTAAAAGAAGTATACATTTCTATTGTTAAAATTGAAATTTGATGTAATCAATCGCGTAAGAATATTCATGATATTTGAAAAAAAAATTCATGATTGTGGCTAAAATAAATATGCCTTATTAAAGATGCTTTGATTTTTCTAAACTAGTAGTGTCACAAGGACACCAACAGCGAAAAAAAAATTACCTACTTTGTGGGAATTAGTTCTACATAAAAACCTATATCTCTTCTACTATTATGTTATGCAAGAGCTATGCATAAAAGACTAAAAGCTATGATAGAATTAACAGATTTCAAACAAATGATGAACCATCTTGTGCTAGAAATAATCTAATAGATCGTTATTTAAATTTTCAGCATCTAGTTACCGTTGAAATTAATAAATAAATATTACTCAAGCCCTTAACATTTCGGAAACATTTTTTTTTTTTTTTTTTCCGAACCCTCTAAAACAGAAATAAAATGTGAGTTAGTAGTGCATTACTGTGTAGAAAGAAAAAGTAATTCGTATTGTGTCTTATCTTTTACTACCTTTGGTATTTAAAGGTTACCTGTTATATATCGGAAACATAAACACCTCTCATATAGGATGTGCAAACCCGAGATACAAGTTATATGAAAATACAATAAAGTACAACATAATAACATTATGTTTAAAATCACTACCATATACACATGATTTTGGTGGATAATTTTAAAATAGGAAGATTTAGATATTTATGATTTTAAATAAAAAA
>NW_027113075.1:861791-908707 GCF_000696795.3 Halyomorpha halys | reverse complement strand
CATGTTTTTTTCTGATGAGTCAATCTATCTTAAGCTTTTAAGTGTTTCTGTTTCTTGATATATCTTTTAAAAAATGTAGAAACATAATATTGAAGCAGAACTTTTAAATAAGGGCAAACAAGAAAAAAAAATACATAAGAAATTTAACAGAATAGAAGTGATCATGCATACTGGGAATATTAAAAAGTGTGCTTGATCAAATGTAGATCGGGTTCGTATTCTGCCTGCAAGTTAAAGTAAAACTTTAAGTAAACTGTTGTTGGTCAAATATTTTTTTGTGTTTTTTAAACTTTATTATGACTTTAATAATTTAATTTCCTGCTTAAAATTCAAATTTGATATAGAAAATGATTTAGTCAGGTAATACGTACAGTTACCGGTTAGGTGAGTACTTTATTTAATCCTTACAAATAGCACTAGTTTTAAATAACACCCTAGTAAAAATTATACCTGAAAATTAGGTAGTCAACTTCGATAAAATCTGAAATGTTTCTCTGGAATCTATAGACAGAAGGGGTTTAATCTACGTCGCTGATTTATTACCTTAGGATGGTATTCACACCTAACGTTGACCCTTCAGAAAGTAGATGGATGATTTTCTTTAAATAAGTTTCAGGAAAATATGGTTCTCTTCAATATTAAATCAATATCTGAGGTGAAGTTTTATGGCTTTGGTGATCACATAAATCCACTAGCATTTGATTTATATGAGGGTAAAAAAACTTAGTGTTCAGAGGGTAACAACATTCTGAAGTGACCAATGAAGAGATAGACAACAAAAACTTAAACATCAAATAAATAACTATTTTAGAAAATAAGTGTTGATTATTAATAAAACTTATTTTATCCTATGCTTTACATTCATTGAAATCCAGTAGGTTAATATAACCCTTATAAATGATTTAACTTAATAATTTAAGTTATTTAAGCAATAACAAATAAATTAAATATCCTAAAATAAATAAATAAAAATAAACCTAACTTACGTTTTAAAATCGATATTCATTAAACACCTAATTAACAGACAATAAAATTTAATGTTATTTACTGTGTAAAAACACAGTAAATAACATTAAATTTTATTAGGTTCTCTGGTAAGTGTAAGCATATACGGAAGCGACCAATCCCTGCTGTCCTCAACCCTTCTCAACCCACTCCACCACTTTTTCAGTACAGGTCGCTTCCGTATATCCCCATTCTTTCTGATAAAATTCAAAAATGTTTAAGATCCACTATTCCCACCCTACCTTACTTCTCTTTTATTCTTGTTTTTCTAAACTCTCACATTTTTTATTTTTTCATTTAATTTATTTATTTATTTTTAATTTATTTTTATATTCACTATCCTTCCTGTTTCATTTATATTCATGTATCTATCTTTTAATTTATATTCATGTGTTTTCTTCTTAAGTGTACTTATATTAATTACTTTATTATTAATTTTCTATTATATTTTACACTTTTCTGTATCCCCGCTCATTTGGTATATTTTGTTTCTTAATTACTTACACACATTGCATCCCATTATTTTATACTTTACTGTTCACCTAATTTAAATACTGTTTTACTATGTTTACTTTACAAATGATTTTCGTTATTGTGGCATAACTGCTGTCCCCACTCCTCCCAATACCAACGGTCACTTTATTTTTGACTGCTGTCAAAACAGGTATGCATTCTGTCTCATCATTTGATTTGTGTTTTTTTTCTTTTTACATCTCTTTGTTTGTATTTTCTTTAATATTTCTTCTCTTATCTATCTGTTACTATTACCCTTTTCATTTACTATTTACAACCTTTAATTTTTCTTATTATATCTTACTTTTTTACATTTTATACCCCTGTTATTTTACTCTTATGTTTTTTTCTCTTTTTTTTTCCTTTTGTAACTATGTGTTTGTAAATTTTTTAGCCCTGACGAAGCCCTGCAACGTGGGGCGAAACGTTGGCTCAATAAAATACTATAATTATCAACTATTTGAGTTTTTTTTTTTTACCGCACCCGGACCATATTCCATTCAATTATTAATTTTGTAGTAAAGTATCGTTTTAGTTTTTTGTCTATATATTGTAATCAGTTATAAAACTTCCAGATGACTGAAATTGATGTTTAGCTAAAATGAAAGCGTTCTCTTATCACATTTTGGTAGTCTGCCTCTAAAGACAATCTTTTAATCGATTGTTGAAATCCTAGGAGGATGCCACCGACATCCTGAATTTATTGAAAAAAAACTTGTTTTCATCTGCCCTTAATTGTCAAAACAGAGATGTTCTTACATCTCTTCATTCTTATGCCCGTTTGGTCTTTTTTATAATGAGGCACATCCAATGACAACGATTTTACCTCAATCTCGTATTCGACAGTACAAAAACCACATTGAAATCAGGCCCCTTCAATTCTTGGTGAAAACTAAGGGACTACTGAGTTTGAAAAGTACTGGAGGAAGTTTAGTTTGAGTGTGAATAATATTCTTCCGAATCGAACTGCTTTCCCATTTTTTTTTTCTAATTAGCAGTTTTTAATTTTAAAATAGTAATAAAACTTTCTGGGCATCCTGTACGCTAACTTATATCAAAATTCCAATTGTATTCATTTAACCTTTATTTATAATCATATCTCGCTATAGAGAAGTATTGCCGGGTAAGCTTGTTCATAATAAATTCTATCAATGAACGTAGTTTCATTTGTCAGCATTTTCTTCTGAATTACTGATTTATAGAGAACTCTTTAGAAAAAGAATCTTACGTTCCTCTCGGCGAGTAGGCGAACCCCAAGGTTAGGCTCCGCGTCCAAAAAAAAACAAAAAAAAAACACTTAGCACCATTCATGTTCAGATTCGTAATCTTACCTAAAAGGGAAAAGTATTTGTTGAAAAAAAGAGAGAGAGAGAAGAAAAGAACGTCTCATTGTATAACCCAACCACAGAAATTTAAAAAGTAAGTTATTTTTGTGATGTTGAAACTACTGCAGTAACCTTTGTTTGTGCTTTTTAAGTCTATGTATTCACGATTTTTCCCTGATAATTATATCATTATTATAATTAGCAGTATTGTAAACTATTTTCGTATGATTTTTATTTATGTTAAATTTATACTTTCTTTTTTGCTATAGATGCGAAGTCATTCCTAGTTAGTACTTCATAGACAATCGCGAAGCAATCCCCTCCACCCCAGTTTACGTGGTTAAAGAGCTTATTAAGGACCAAGTTGCATGGATTTACTTGTATTCGTGATTACTATATTTACTGAAGCCTTTGTTGATTAAACTATCATCGGTCGATACATTTGAAATGAATATTCAGTTTAACTATAAATTTCTATTTTTCACATAGCAGTTCAAAAGCGTTTGTTGAATTTTTTTTATTCTTTTTTTTTGGAAGAAATCTATTCCTTCATTGCTTTTTTATTTTATTTTTTAACTTTGGATATAAAATTAAGGATTAAAATTAATTAATAATTTTATACTAAATTAGTTATGCTATTTTTTTTCTTACCTCCTGGAGCAAAGAAAAGACATTTATAAATATATTTATATCCCAGCAAAACAAGAAAATGAAATAGCCGGTATATATATATACCGGCTATTTCATTTTCTTGTTATGCTGGGATGGCATTATAAGAATGGTTGGCGGGTCCGCTGAAGGCGGTGTTAACAATGATGGCATATGTTTGCCTGGTTAGTTATTAATTTGTTGTTAGTTATGCTATAAAATTTAGTTTTATAATGTAAATTACAATTGTCAATATGAACTACGAGTAGTAAAATTAAATAACAGTATTATAATTTTTAAAATGGCGGTTGGTATGTGTATATATATATATAGTTGAATATTGAATTATTGCAAGCATTTTCATTGCAGATCGATTTCCCTAATCAGGTATTTCGATTTCTTATTTCATATAGCTTTTGAATTAAAGCTTATAGTTTTTTTAAATTTGAAACCGCAGGCCAATCCGTTTTATTAAATCGAGGAATCGATACAATATCCAGAGAGCTAAAATTCAATTGGATTGGAATTTCAACCTCGTCTCGTTCATTTTGCATACAAAGCTAATTGGTGTGCGGCCCAGTGGGCCGAATATGATTGAAGATAGGATGGAATTATGAAAAGAAGTTATGATATAGAAAAAATTTATAAATTTAGTGATAAATTTCATTTCACCCCTACATTTTTTTTGTACATAAACATCCTTTTGAGAAAAGAATAACAATTAAAGAATAATTAATTGTCCCTAAAAAGAGATATTCTGTGTGCCTAGATCTGTTTAATGTCTAACTTTATCAAAGTTTTTTGACAAAGATCTTTTTAAGCTTTATCAAAAAACTGTTTTAAACTCAAAACGCTGCTATTACACTATATAAAATATTTTATAAACGTTCCGTGTGGTACAATGGTTCTTAGACCTGGTTACTGTTTACATAAATTAAAGGGATATTTCACGAAATAATTATTATTGGAAAACATATAATTTTTTTAAATAATCGCTATATAGTAACTGTCTGTTTCTTGGTTATATTTTTCAAATAACGTTCAAAATTCAAGAATACTGGAGATTAGTTATTTTTCACGTTGATAGCAACTGTAGTAGCCACTGCGAAGGTGTAAAATGTATAGTAATGGCCATCATGACAGTATAAACTGCCATAGGGGTATTTACAATTTGTGGCAGTATTGTCACAGATCATGTCCCGGAATAGTTGATAGTTCATGCAGCAGCAGTGAAGCTACTTGTCATTTTAAAATTGGTTTACCTCTACCCTTCTGTCCTACAGTATCCTTTCTAAATATTCCACTAACGCCTGTTGAACAGATTCGATACTTAGGACTCCATCTTGACAAGAGACTTACTTGGAATCCACACACAAGACTGAAACGACAAGAAACTGCTCGTAGATTCCGATTGCTACAACACTTACTTGACAAACGCTCTAAACTTCCCATTCACTACAAAAAATTAGTATACACTACGATAATCAGACCAATTTGGACTTATGGAATTGAGCTCTGCGGCTCCACCAAACCATCAAATTCCTCCCGCATCCAATCCTTACAATCCAAAATCATACGTAAAATCCTTGATGCTCCTTATTACGTTATAAATAAACTCATTCACAAAGACCTTAAGATCCCATTCGTTGCAGAATTGGACCGAAACAGAAATTGGTAAAATTAATGAGTATAGCCGCAGCTATAAATGACAAATTCTGTAACTAAAATTTACTTTGCGGTAGTTCTTAAGTAGTGACAAAGGGGATTCACACAAATAAAACTATGGTGTTGAGAGATTTAAACTTTCACAATAACCTATACAAAGATATGACGTACTATTCCCTTACTAGTTTAGGTTTATTAAGTATAAATCAAGCAGTTTCCAAACAACTTGAGGACGTTAAAAGGGATAATTGTGTAATACATCCCTTTTGTTTGGAAAATAAAGAGTTATTTACTTCCATTTAATGAGATCACTGTTATTGTTATAAAAAATGTTTTCATCCAAACAGTAATATTCCTGGAGAACAGCAGACACGGGCACACTCTAACGCCCAACCATCTTCCCTTCACGTCCTTGGCCAGATTAGGGAGTGCAGTGCTCAAGCTGCTTTATCTCCAATAATTTATATTAATTTTCATTACTGTAAAATATTTTTATTTTTCCCTTTTGAAGCTAGGAAGATTATGTACTCATGTGCAAAAGTGAGAATAACCGCCAGTGGTTATTCTATGATTCTTTATGGATTGAAATTTTCTGAAAGATAGAACTGTTAAAGAATTTTTCGTCAGACGTTTAAAAAATTTAAGTTTGACTGATGTGGTAATGGCCAAGCACTTTGTGGTGGGGATTCCAATATTCTTGTAGAGGTTTAATTCCCACCTGGGTTAGACAATATTAAAAATCAATAAAAGAAAAAAAAATGAAATTTAAGCTTATCAAGTATCATTGCATCTCTCTCAATATACATACTTGTCAGAAACATCCGGTTATTCATTTCTTAGTTATGTGTTATAATGCTACTTATAATTTTTTTATTAAAATGATTATTTAGCTTTTCTTTATTTACCCTTTTATTAACCACAGTCATATTTTGATCAGAATTGATGCAATTATCTGTGGATAATTATTGGCTTTCAATTTAGGATATGATTGGAAAATTTATTTATTTTTTTTTGTTGAGATGTAGGAATGTACTAAATGTCTCTAATTGTTGAGTATTTTTAATAATGTTGATATGCTAGTTGTATTTTGACTGACATTATGTGCGTTCTTTCTTAGGTCATGGTGATGCCTGAACTGGTGAAACGTTTACTGATTTGTTATTTACCGGAACTTTTAGACTTCGTTTTTGAGATAATCGTACTATTTTGTTCTCTCTTTTATGTTGATTTTCGTTTTGAAGGAATTGAAATAATCTTTATCGATAATTATTACCAAATATTGATATTTTTGTTTTTCATTACTATTTTTACATTTCATTATTCATGTTAATAGATTCTTTTAAATTATTTTAAGGGAATAAAGACAAAAAGTAAGAAGTGATTTCAAACTCGTTTTAAGTTTTAAAGCTATACACCAAGAGAAATCTGTCTCTCTACAATATCCTTGACGGACTGATAAGCGACTTGAGACCGCAGTTTGACCGATATAGCGTCGTGTATGTTGGGTACAATGGTGGGTTCTATGTTGGGTACTATATTGGTTTCTAATTACATCTGCTCTTTAATATTTATAATTTCGTGGAGCATGTTTGTATAAAATACAAAATAGTTTCTCTATCGTGTCCGATATGACTTAAGAAAAATATTTTATTTTTATTTTTATATCTTTTAAGTAGTTAATTTCAAAAATTCATCTACTGTTGAAAAAATTTCATAATATTATATCTGAAAGTTATTTTCTCATTGTCAGGGAATGCAATACTGTCAGTTTGGACATCTGCTACGGCAGGTGACATTTCTGACAGGCAGCTTTGTCGATTTTCTGTTCAGTGTCTGAGATGAGGGCGTGCCCATAGTATGGAGGCGACAACTTACATTTTATACTCAAGTTGTTTCCACTTTGTGTATTTGTTGATCAATATTCAATAACATTTAAGTATGAAATATTTGTTTATTAGAATTATAATTTATCTCTTATAATGTAATGTGCAAAATCATTTCAAAATCTTACAGAACAATTACAGGCGATATATATTGGAATGATTCATTAGTTTGTTGATGTATATTATACCCATCAATTGCTTATGAAAAAAAGTAATAATGTATAATAAGTTTTTGTTTTGATTTGTATCCTTCTTAAATATGTTATTTCAGTTTCGTACAACTATCCGTTTTAGAACTAGTAAAAGTATTGCAGTTTATTTATTAAGGTGTTTTATTAGCTTCTATAAATAAATGAGATAAGCTGTAAATAGTATAAAATATAGAAGCTGTACTGAGTAGTACCCCTTGGTAGTTCTTAAAAAAAAGTAATAAATTTAAAAAATAGAATAAAATAATAAGAATAAAAAAATATATAGGATAAAATGTTTCGGTAGTGAATATCTGGTTTAACTTGTTTATCACTGAAGTCTATTGTGGCTCAAATGTTTTTTATATACTAGTACCCAATTTCTGCAAATGAAAGTTGCTTTTCAAAATTTGCGTTCATTGGGTATCTTATGTTTTGATTTTACTCAAGGTACACTTATAAATTCCAGATATTCTATGTTTCGTGGTACTCTCAGAAGTAGATAAAAAAAAATTTTCCTTTCAGTTTCGGTTGTATATCTGAGTCAAATAACACTAAAACTAGTATAATAAGTTCACACCTTATAAGTAAATTTAAAGAAAATTAATTTAAGTGTTAATAGCAAAATTTTATGATAAGTAGATTTCGTTCTCATAGTTTTTCAAATTAGAATAGCTGTTTTCTCGTTACATGTGCTCGAAACTAAAATTTTGACAAATTTGGTTAAATGTTAAGTATTACAACTGTCATTTCGACTATAAGCAGGATTTTATGTTTTTTTATTTCTTGAACTAGACAATTTCTGTTACTAAGCACTGTTTTAAAGTTTTAAATAAAAGTTGAAAAACGATTTTCATTACGTCTTAAAATCTAAGCATGGAAGATAAGAAAAACGTATAGGGCTAAAGTTGTATACCATTTGAATGAATTTGCTTTGTCTACAAAGATTGATGACTATCAATACCCAGGTAAAGGTAAAAAATAATTGAAAAATTTGTGTAAAATGTACAAAATTCGTTTTAGACGTAAATTTCTTGCTCTATTTAAATTATACACGACGGAGAGACGACAAAAATCGATTAGGAACAAAATTATAGGTCTTGTAAAATCTATGACTGCGGAATCCATTTTTCAATTTACTTTCTAAGACTACATTTATAGATTATATTGTTAGGCCTACCATTTTGATTTTTTTTTAGTGGTTAATCGTTAATGTTTTGTGTACTAGCAGTTTTCGTTTTAGTAAGCATTTTGTGGAGTTTAGTAGGCGATGGAGTCGTTATGAAACTGACCTGGAGTTGGAGCACTGGTAAGCAGACATTATTTTTCTACTGATCTCAACTTCCAGGCGACTGCCCTGGATCACCATTCTGTCCAAATACACTAACTCAGTGACTAGTCCAAATGTTTATTCTCCAAATACCACCATCTTATTATGTCGAGGTGTCCACTCTATAAACAAGAATTAATCTTTCGTCAGTTTCTCATCAAAACGTGTCTCCATACCTCCATGCAGGACCCAATATTGATTACAATATTAGATCATATTACAATGTTATAAAATTAAAACTTTGTCTCAACTCTTATTCGTATATGATATATATATATATCCAAATCTTATAATCCAACAAATTTAATTATTTCGAAAACTTTATGAAGTTTCGATCAAAAGAACTTATTTTTCTTATA
Organism: Halyomorpha halys; assembly: GCF_000696795.3. NCBI lineage: Eukaryota > Metazoa > Arthropoda > Insecta > Hemiptera > Pentatomidae > Halyomorpha > Halyomorpha halys. The sequence goes on along the minus strand of NW_027113075.1, from coordinate 899,791 downwards.
CGTATATATCTCTAGCAGAAGCCTATTCCATTAAAAAGGCTCTCATGAACGCCTGCAATGCTAAAAATCAACAACTCACTATTGTAACAGATTCCTCGAGTGTCTTAAAGCAATCAATAAGTGAGAAAGTCAGTATGCTGTAATGAAATCTAAAATTTAGTGCACTTATTTCAGAATATAAACCGATAGTTTTCATATGGGTCTCCTTCCATTGTGGTATAACTGGCAATGAGAGAGCTGATGCAGATGCCAACTCAGCTCGTAATCAAGATACACAAGTAACTGTTATAGAGATTATCCCAAGAGAAGACTGGACATATCAGTTTTTCACACTTGCTCGAGAAATTTGGAACCAATTGGAAAACAAGCGGTGCTAAACTTTTGGGAGTTAAAAAAGATTGCACTCGGTGGAACACATCCAGTCGAAAGTCAAGGAAAGAAGAGGTCATCAGCCTTCTCCGTATTGGACACTGAATTTTCACATGGCTACTTGATACGTGGTCTAGAACCACCAAGTAAAAAGAACGGTGAAATACGTGCTATTAGTGTATCTTCGCTACTCTGAGGAAACAACTCATGATAGGACACCAGGTTTCAGTATGGTATGTTAAGGAAAATAACATCGTGACTAAGAAAAGTGAAAACGAAACAGTTGCATGATTTATTTGGGCTACCTACGAATTCGGAATAAGATTGGAAAATATATATCGAATTTATGGGCTCGTTAAAGCTCCCTCCAATCCGTTTTTCAATACCATAACTTCGGGGGCGGTGCCAGTTCGCTAGCAAAACAGTTCGTAACTTCCTTCCTGTCGGATTTAAGTAATCCGATTTTTCCATTCTTTTTTTGGATTTATATAAAGTCTGGGTCGGGGGTCTCATTTTCTGATGCCCTTGCCGCGAACACCGGAAGACCCCGAAGACGCTGCAACTGCAATGTCGCCCCAGCCTAAGCATCATGCAAGCTAGGACCTGGCCTACCCCTACCATCACGCCAGGCTCCAGGACACGCTGCCCAGCCCTTGAAGAGGAAATACGTCTTTTCAGACATCGGGCGAGATACATGGTTTTCACCATTTCGCCCACAGCACACCTGGACGAGAAAGCGGCCTAGAAGACGTCACTGCGGCGGCGAAGACGTCACACAATCAGATAAGCTAATAAAATACATGAGACCCCAATATTCTGTTTTCAAATTATTATAGATAATATTCGATTAATTGACTAACACATTAACCGTAATTGCCCCCCAGGGATTAACACCATTATAAATTACGAAAGAAATATATTCATGGTTTTATGAGCAGAAAGTGTCTCACAATTTCCAACCCCCCTTTTCCACACACATTAATTTTAATCATAAAATTATACTCGGGACACCTGCAGTATAACACGAGCAGGTCCCGATGTAACACTTCCACTATTAGAATTAATTTAGTTAGTAATTAGAAAAATGTAAAAAACGGGTAACCTCTCCGCGTTTAGGGTTTGATCTCTTTGTACCTTGTATGCATAAGGAACAAATCAGTTACTACATAACAACAAGTCCTTAAAAAGTTTAATTTGATTAATTTATGAATCTTATTTATACTTATTTACATTTAATCACTGTAATATTGGGGATTTAGCAATAAAAAAAAAAAAAGAAATTTATATTTTACTAGATATTATAAGTTCAATCTTAGATCGAATAAATTATTTTTATAATATTTAAAATTCTTAGATCGATTATTATTTATTACCATGTATTTCATAATAATGGGGAATATTAATATTTTCTTGGGAATCATACTAGACTGGGGAAAGTAGGTTTATTTTTGAATTTTTCAATTCTGTTTAATACTTACAGACAATTTGTGAAAAAGTTATAAATCAGCATTAGCAATTGACATGAATGGCAACGAGTGTGTGGAATTATTAGAATGTGATATTAGCGATTTTAAATTGAATTATTTGACACCTACTAATTAACTATTAACATTTTTCAATTTTATTAAATGGAATTAAGTGGAAATGTATTAACATGTGAACAAAGATAATCCAAAAATTGTATTGAAATGGAATTTACATAAAGAAATACATTTTTATTTTAATAATAATTCTCAACCTGTAGTGTGAATCAAATGATGTAAATTTAGCATTTTTGAATAAAATAACTATTATAATAAAAGATTATGAAATATATTTTTATTAAACACAGACATTCAATTGATTTCGATTTTCGTAATTCATTATTACTTAATTGATCTAGTAATTGAATTATAACATTGTGCACCATTTATTTTACAAAATATTTTGCACATACGTTAAATATCATTATAGGTACAAACACACACACACACACTCAGATATGTAACCTAAAAGATATTTAATGTATGTGCAAAATATGTTGTAAAATAAGTGGTGCACTATGTTCACGCTTCTGAGATCAAGGGATCTTCTGTCCTGGAAGAAAATATTTATAGGAGCCTTCAGGGAGCAAAAATCTGTTTTTCATCCGTTGGCCATTGCCTTGTTCGAGAGCTTACTCAGTACTAATTATTATTTTTAAATGAAATAATTGTGCAGGAATTGCTCAAATGTGAATGCTCTGACAGTTAAAGTTGATAATTGATTTTGTTTTGTTTATTCTTGTAACATATACTATATATTGATTTTTAAAAGAATTAATTATATTTGGTCGAAAAATAAGCTTTCTAAAAAAATAAAATTTTATTTTATCTATATAACGTTTTTAACTATAATAATATAATTTTGAAAAAAATTTCTATACAAATATGTTTTCTGTACTTTTTAAGTAAAAATATTAGAATTAATGAAACAACAATATGTTGTAGACTCTGAAATAATTTTTCAGATATTTTGTCTTGTATTGTCAACTTCCTTTTTTATTAATCTATCTTCTACAGATAAAGGTGATGATGAATCAATCAAATTTATGTTTCTGATTTAAAGATTACTTTTCAAAATGATTAGGAAAAGAATAAGAAAAATCTCATTCTATTACTTTTTAGTGTGGGAAAAAAATCGATTGACTTAATAAACTTCTGGATGAGATAAGTGTGGAGAAATAATGGAATTCAAACACTTCAGAGCGTTTCATAGATAAGCATTCTTTCCAATCTGGCCACTGAGCTATAAATCAGGATATATAACTGAAGTTAAAAATTAGGATTTATGAAACTGAAGCTATTTTTTAAAAATTGTATGTTAAAATATTTTAATTTGAAATGTATTAATAGTAAAGTTAACTAAGATTATTTTAATTTTTATTAATTTTGTAATGGCATTGCCCTTAAAAGTTTTTTTATTCAAGAAATTTAAGGATGTATTCATATACCTATACATATTCAACTATGTCAAAATTATTAGTTAGGTGTCTAGTTTAGGTCTATAAAAATATTTTATTTGACGTAAAAAAGTGACATTTAAAACACCATAACAATTACATTAAGATAATTAATAATTGGAAGATTGTTGATTGACCGTGTGTATAGATGCATGGAATATGTTCCGGGTGCGGTAAAAAAAAAAACAACTCAAATAGTAGAATTGTACTATTTTATTGAGCCAACGTTTCGCCCCACGTTGCAGGGCTTCGTCAGGGCTAAAAAAGATACAAACACATAGTTACAAAAGGAAAAAAAAAAAAGAGAAAAAAACATAAGTGTAAAATAACAGGGGTATAAAATGTAAAAAAGTAAGATATAATTAGAAAAATTAAAGGTTGTAAATAGTGAATGAAAAAGGGTAATAGTAACAGATAGATAAGAGAAGAAATATTAAAGAAAATACAAATAAAGAGATGTAAAAAGAAAAAAACACAAATGAATTGATGAGACAGAATGCATACCTGTTTTGACGGCAGTCAAAAATAAAGTGACCGTTGGTATTGGGAGGAGTGGGGACGACAGTTATGCCACAATAACGAAAAAAATTTGTAAAGTAAACAAAGTAAATAAGTATTTAAATTAGGTGAACAGTAAAGTATAAAATAATGGGATACAATGTGTGTAAGTAATTAAGAAACAAAATATATCAAATGAGTGGGGATACAGAAAAGTGTAAAATATAATAGAAAATTAATTAATTTTCTGTTATATTTTACACTTTTCTGTATCTCCGCTCATTTTATATATTTTGTTTCTTAATTACTCACATCTTTTTTAGCCCTGACGAAGCCCTGCAACATGGGCGAAACGTTGGCTCAATAAAATAGTATAATTCTACTATTTGAGTTTTTTTTTTTTGACCGCACCCGGACCATATTCCATTCATAATTAATAATTGATAAATAAGGAATTACACGGTCAAATATCAAATTCTTTTTTGCCTGTTGAATTGAGAATACAAATGTTTTTGTAACTTCAGTTCAATAGCTTTCTGAATATAAATACAAAAATGTTTTATCGTACAACCGTTTGATTAAAAATACAGCAATTGGTTCTGTGAAGTGTAAATTGATACATCTATTAACTGCTTTCTCGACTGCGAAACCACGTATGGTGAAGTTACCATTTCTGTCGCTAATATTTAGTAATGAATTCTTCTCGTATCCAATCATTGCAATCCAAAATCCTTTGTAAAATCCTCAATGCTCCTTGTATTGATAATTTGTCACAAATAAAATCATACATAAAGATCTTAATTTTCCATATGTAACCGATCTAACCCGAACCAGATATCATTCCTTCCATTATAAACTCCCTAACCACCTAAACCCACTAGTTTCGAACCTTTCTTCCTCTTCTATTCCTGGCAATCCTCCGAGGCGCCTGAAAAGAAGATGGCCACGAGACTTGCTAATGTAAAACGCCAGTAGAGTGCTACCAATGGGTAGTTTTGCTACACGCCTGTAACACTCCAATTTATCCGAGATCCAATTTACTAAATGTATTAAAATGTACAGTTGTAAATAGCAATAAATAAATAATATTTTTTTATTTAAAAAATAAAATGAAGTCAGACGTAACTGGGGGTTTCCTTACTTCAAAGTAAGAGGTGTTAGAATGTGTCAAAACTGAATCGATGTTAACTGTAAAGTGGGCAACAGGGTGGCCTTATATTGCTTCACTCGATGGCCACTTGGAGATTGTGCCGAGAATAATAAATTACTCCCATTAACCTCAACCATTTAAATTTTTTTCTCCTCTGAAATAGAAAGCTGAATATATGTGCCTGTCTTTTTTCAATAAAATCATCCGAAAATTAAAGAAATGATTTACAAAAATCAGAAAAAAATATCTCGATCTCTCCTCAAGAGAGTTGTGTCAATTTTACGGTATGTTGAATATTCGCATCACTAACTCATTATTTTACGCAGTAAATAATATATTTGTTTTTAATATTATCTTTTTCAATCAATTTAAATGAAAGGTAAAGAAAAGTTTCCTAACAGCGCTGTATCCATTAAATTGCCATTAGAAGCGCCATCTAAAAATAGTATGGAGGCCTTGATTCTCAGCGACTAATAGTAGGTATAATAAATCACTGCCACTTTGATTAAGAGAGGGATATAATTTAAAACCCTGAAAAAAGTGCTACTAACGTAGTGTTTTGTTAGTTAGAACATCCATCATATCGTCAGAATTTCTGAAGAGTTTAGGCTCTCTTTAGATTTCATTATTTTTAGGAAACGCAGTTCAAACTTAAAATGTTTTGATCAATTCCATTATTCGGTTTGTATAAACCTCATACTATTGTTCTGCTATATATCTCTTAAAAATTGAGCAATATGTTTTTGAAAAAAATTGAATCCATGAACCTCTTAACTTTCTATAAAGATGCGGGTACCCCTTGGTTTTCATTGTCATCATTGAAAGATCTCATTAGAACAACTAATTTTTAATTATGAAAGTAATTGAAAATTTCTGTTGTAAAAAAAAAAATGAGTAAGATACAAGAGCCTTGCTGTACACACAAAACTTAACTGGACCGAAGCACAAGAACGTGGTGCTAAGCACATAAGACTAGCTAAGCGAATTAGTACGTTAATTGTGTATGCATTCATGAAAAGTAACAATCTATCTTACGAAATAGGTTCAAAAAGAGTGATTTTGATGAGTTTTCTAGGAACTTTATTTGATCAATGATGTTGGGCAGTTTAATGTGCCTTTCTTGTCAATAGTAAAATTACTTGATAGAATGCATTTAGATGAGATCAAAATCCTAAGGTGAGGAAAGTTTGTTTGCGATGCTTTCAATGTAGATGAGAGGAAAATTTAAAGTTGATTCGCCTAGTCTTATTGATGAGAGGTCTGCGTTGAGTGATCAATAGTATTCGCTAAGCCTTGTTATGATTACGTAGGTACTTCAGATGGTAAAAATCACTGGTGGCTTTGATTGCATTAGCGTCATGCAGTCGTGATTCACGATTCATTCCAGGATTGTGGGACTGCATGCTACTGATTGGGAAAAAGAATTAATGAATCCAAGATCATAAGAAGCGTTAAAAGAATGTCATTGCGCTTCCTAATTAGGAGACATTCAATGAAAAAACTGCTTACTGTTAAGGCTTAGAAATAACATTATAAATAAATTATCTATAAAATTTCAGTAGGTCTGTCTTAATCAGAACCTTAACCATGCTGGATAAGCTGGATAGTCAATCCGAAGTGTGTAGTTTTCTTACACTTATTTTGTTGTGACAAAAAAAAGATTAATTAATATATCAAATAAAAATTAAAATAGCCTACAAAACTTAATTTATTGGTCCTATGTAAATTAACATACATTTATGTACAATTTAATTATTGTTTATACTTATCAAATTAATTTTAAATTAGAATTCCTTCAGATTAGTACATAATTTATGTTATTGTACAAAAAATCTTTTGGTTTTTAATAGTAGCCACAAAGTTAGTTGTTTTGTCTTACCAAAAACCATACTTACAGTAGTGTTTCCTAATTTTAATTATTTAGTTGAGGAGTTAATAATATTAAATTTCTTATATGAATAATATGTTTGCTTGAAAAGAAACTACTTAATTAGTTTTGGATAAAAGATACGTTGGGGTAATTAAAAGATATATTGTTACGTTAGATTGAGCTGTTTTTATTTTTGCATTAATTTTTTTTTTACTCTATTGCTATTTACAACTGTATATTATAACACATTTAGTAAATTTGATTTCAGTTAAAATGGAGTGATACGGGCGTGTAGAGGAACTACCCATTAGTACCTCTCTAGTTGTGTTGATTTTCAAATGATTTGGTGATTAACTATAAAATGACCTAGAAATAAAGTTTAAGTCTTATCAGGAATCTCTGAAGATTCTCTGGAAAGTTTTTCACAACAGAATGAAGACGAATTCCCTTAAGTAGGGTGTGACGAATCTCCCAGGGCCTTTCTTCGACACGCAAAAGAACAAGTAAAGTCTCTAAAGAGTTAGTCTCTCTTTCCCTCTTACGCTCTTTCTCTCTCTCAGAACTTTCTGGGAAAATTTATTATGGAATAGAACAACTGCCTTCCATATAATTCTATTTTATATATATTATTGATTACTTTTATGAACCACTGGAACAACAAAATATACCTTAAGTAAATTATTTGAAGTTATCGATTCTGTTTGCTATGTGACTATACATTTGAGAACAGTTTAGACTTTAAGAAGAATCATTTATTTATTTCGATTTTCAGTTTTGGATTTTAGAAATCTGTAACTTTCTGAGAATATTAAAGTACTAAAAGTATTAATTTGCGGCCCATGGAAAGAGGAAAGGACTAACCTATGGACCAATCCTAAATTACCAACGAAGAAATAGCTGTAAAGCCTGAGGATCACAACCTAAGGCTTTCTTGTGAATCCTGTTCGAGTAGCTGCTTTTGAAGAAACGGTGGATCACGATCGGTAGGTAGATTATAAAAAATCTCGGTTGGATAAGGCAGCAGCTTTGTAAGTACTGAAAGGGAGCCGAAGCCAATGGAAATCGGCAGTGTCCATGATCATGATTGGAACTAAAAGTTATGTCTATACACTTCGGTAAAATATCGGACGATAAAAAAATAGTTGAAAATCATATCCTATTGGAAATCATTCGACGAATATGTAACGATAGAATATTGGGTGCATACTTACATATGTATGTGAACTGAAATAGGACTGCTCATGTATCGTTGGTCGTCCGCTGTGGCTGCTAACTAGTTTCTCTAGTTTGTTTCATGCAATTGTTTGTCAGACTGTGTCTTTTTTTGAAACATGAAAGAAATTTCATTCGAATAAAACGTTTCACTGTTGAAATAAAATAAAAAAATCTATGTGGGATCCCCCTTTCGAAGTTCAAGCTGATTGGCAGTCACTCATTACGATATAATTATCTTACTTTGTATTCAGTCTAACAGTGTGATAAAAATGTATTACGATATCTTACTGCACGGTATTATCCGATATTTATCGCATAAATGAACGCACTGTTATCTGTAAGGCAAGTAAGAAGAAGAATGCTTTTCATCCTGTAGATGAACCTTTATGACTCACGTCCAGATTTAATGTATTCATTTTCCCTCCCCTCCCTCCCCCCCAAAAAAAGAATTACTATTGTTTCCGAAATCCAATTTTTCAACAAAGTATCTATTATATTGAAGAATTAATAATAAATTTATATTGAACTAAACCTTTTGCGGATTTTGCTGGTGATTCCACTAAAGATAATATTTGAGTTAGGCCCAGCGGCAACCTCGTGCCTGGCAACAAGAGAAGATAAGCTAACCAACACGGCCGGAGCCCCAGGCGACTACTAAATACCTTCTCTCCATTGTTAGACAGATACCGTCATTTCTTATGATAATTTGATAACTGTATACCCGCTAGCTACGGGTACTACATAGCTTTACATTCACGCTACAACAGGCTATTTCGTTGGTGAACATACATATCCATAACATTCAACACATGTTCCAAAATAAATTTGTTGACAGATCAGACAGTGGTCGTGCCTACTGAAAAGTAAGCATGTCAGTTAAGGTTTTCATGTAGTTTCAACCACCATACTTCTAATTAAACTACTGCCGCTCTCCTAATGGAGACCAGCTTAGCGAGCGTTCCTAGCCAAGCCATCTGAACATCACAGGCTACGAATTATTCTCTTTGCATGGTAGCTTCTGTCGTATATGATCCTGTCTCATTTGGCGATGTGTCCTGCCATCGAATTCTGCCAACCTTGATTATTCTTGCAATATTTTGTTAAGGTCACTGTTATAATAAGTCCAATGTCGACTTAAATATAGAAAAGTGATAATATCATTGTGTATATGTGAACTGCAAGCGAATATAAGATTAAAATGTACATCAGTGCAATTAAACTGAGGCTTGTCAAAGAATATGGAGGTCATAATGTTTTACTTTGAATAGATATTTATTATCAAATCGTAAAATTAATGGAAGATTATTGATTGACCGTGTGTGAAGATGAAAGGAATATGGTCCGGGTGCGGTCAAGAAAAACTCAAATAGTAGAAATATACTAATTTAATGAGCCAACGTTTCGCCCCACGTTGCAGGGCTTCTTCAGGGCTAAAAAAGATACAAACACATAGTTACAAAAGGAAAACAAAAACCTAAGTGTAAAATAACAGGGGTATAAAATGTAAAAAAGTAAGATGTAATAAGAAAAATTAAAGCTAGTAGATAGTAAATGTAAAGGGTAATAGTAACAAATAGATAACAAAAGAAATGTTCTTTAATATTTCTTTTGTTATCTATTTGTTACTATTACCCTTTACATTTACTATCTACTAGCTTTAATTTTTCTTATTATATCTTACTTTTTTACATTTTATACCCCTGTTATTTTACACTTAGGTTTTTGTTTTCCTTTTGTAACTATGTGTTTGTATCTTTTTTAGCCCTGAAGAAGCCCTGCAACGTGGGGCGAAACGTTGGCTCATTAAATTAGTATATTTCTACTATTTGAGTTTTTCTTGACCGCACCCGGACCATATTCCTTTCGTAAAATTAATGTATGCGTTTATATGTCATAAAATCAATATTAATTTTATATGTCAAAAAAATATAACAGATCTATTAATTCTTTTGTTGTGAAATTTCATTGCTAATAATAAAAATAGTATTAAAATAATATAAAGTAAAAAAACTCAACCTTTGTGGTATCTCTCGCATGATATATCATAAAAAAAATCAAGCTAGGAGTCAATATTCAGTCAAGATACAGACTGCTAAAATTGGGCGGGATCAGTTTAATTTGTTTTACATTTCCTTATACAATAAACTGTTTAAAACGCGTTGGTAATTACGTGGGTATTGTTTGAAGTATTTCTAAATATTCATTATTATTATTATTATTCTATGGGCAACAGACCATGGAGGCCTAAGTCCTCGCGCTAGGTATTTCCCAATATTATGATGTAATATTCCCAGTATTAGGAAATACATCGCGCGTTTCTTGACGTGGTTTTTTCGCAGGATGGACTCCTCACTCACACGCCTTTTTTTTTTGTGAGTGTCACCCATTGGCTAACGGGGCTCACAAATGCCCGGGAGAGAAGGGAGGTTGTCAGTGAGTTTTGCATTATTTTGTGCTTAAAAAAAGCCCAGGTGGGCCCGGGATTCGATCCGACAACCTGTGGATTGGTAGGCTGGCGCGTAGAAATTTTAAATATAATTTATATGAATATATACTCTAATTATCTACTAATGGGGTATGATTACTTTATTAACTTGTTACAATAGGTTCTTCAAAGTAAATTTCATTTCACTTAATTAACTTTTTTAAAGACCTAAATGTTCCTTATGTAACCGATCTAGCCCGAATCCGATATTATTCCTTCCATTATAAACTCCCTAACCATCCAAACCCACTCGTTTCTAACCTTGCTTCCTCTTCCATTCCTGGCAATCCTCCAAGGCGCCTGAAAAGAAGATGGCCTCGTGACCTTATATTGTAAACTGTTTTTAGAGTTCTACTACTGGGTAGTTTCTCTACATCCTGTATCATATCATTATGTCATTATGATCAAATATACTGGTTGTATTTTTTTATACAGTTGTAAATATTAACAAATAAATAAAAAAAAAAATTAACTTTTTGTATAGATGTAGAACGAATTAATCATTTAAAGCTGCAGTTAGTTGACTGCATGCGGTTTTATTTTGTTAATTATTGATTTTTTTTAAACCCTTACTGGGGTGAAGTATGATTTATACCCTCTCATTATAATAGATATTTATATTTATTAAAACATTGCCTTATCTCTTTGGAGAAGGGATGAGAAATCTACAACCTCTAAACCATATGCTACGACATCTGGCACTGATATTAAAATATTAGCATAAATACGAATAGTTCATTGAATTTATATAACATTTTGCAAAAATAATTCTGGATTTGCATAAAATGGAATACATTTGATGTTAGTTACGCAATGGTATGATACAGATATCTACCCATTGATAGAGCTCCAATAAAGAATATTTTTTAAAGTGAAAATACCATTACCATATTTATTAATAATTACATATAAGACTTCAAAAGAAGAATTCTAAATCGGAGCTAATGAGATAGTACACAGCAAAAGAGATCTACTAAGACTATCCACACCAATAAGGTTTAAGGTACCTGCCCACTCGAGAGTATTTCTGAAAGTAATTACAAGCTAGAAACAGGTGAGTGGATTTCATTGTCCCTTGGCGATACGCAATTTTTTTCTTCCCTTTACAGTGTTCAGATTCTCACCAACATACATGTTCCTTATTCATCTCATCATATACTCTCGAGAGTAGAGTTCGCCTTTCTAATGGATAGGCACCTGAAAGTTAATCTTGGTTGAAGTGGACAGGACCATTATGCTGTTTGGCAATGAGCGGTTGATTGATTTGATCTTTAGTAGCTTAATTATTAACAACAAAGTATTGTTTTAAGTGCTTGACAGTTGTTGTGAATGGTGGACCTAGAATTGTTAAGTAGATATTTATGTGAAGTAAATTAATTTTTATATGAAATAAATATTTATTCTGTTTCGTGCAAGACGGTCATATAACATAATCTTTTACTTTTACTTTTTTTTTTAATATATTTTTATTTATTTTAGGTTTCACTTTTTTCTCCGCAAATTAGAGTGCTACCAATTGGTAATTTCTCTATACGTCTGTAACACTCCACTGTAACACTTAACTGAGATCAAATTTACTAAATGTAATATAATGTACAGTTGTAAATAGCAATAAACAAATGAATAAAAAATTCTCCGTTATGACTTTCTATTCTGATTAGCTCATAAAGCTTAAGACCTCAACATTTATCATCTGTATCATATTAATCTGTTTATCATGTAATATCTCCATGAATTCTTAAGAAGGCTTGTTACATAGGTTTGTACCAACTTTCGTCAAAATCTTTTAACATTCGTGATAACGCTATATCTCTTAAATGTTAACTAATGAACCACGAAGAAATCGTTAGCATGAAATTAGGAAACATTCAGACCATAATCCCAGAAATACAGCACATTCGTGTCTATGGTACCATAATATTGCAGTCGTTGGGTTTACGTATTACGTACCATATTTTATTGAGCAGGTTTTTGGAAGTGGGCAGAAACACGATTTATTATAATTGTGAGCATACAATTGGCAGAATCCAAACTAAAGCATTTAAAAATATAACAATCACAAGTCTAAAAAAAAGAGTATATTTGCTTCAAATTACTCTTTTTTAGGGGCGAATAAATCTAGAAGTATTATTTGGCAACTTAAGGGACAGATCATGTTTCATCGTCAATACAAACACAGCAGTCTAAAAAGAAGAGATTATTCAGCTCTATTTCATTTTTAGCCTTGAAGCGTTAATTTTTGTATACGAACTTGTACCATGTTTTAACAAATGCATCCAATGAACAGAAGAAAATTATGTAGTGCTAAGATGCATAATTTTTAAATTACTTTGGAAATATTATATTAGGAAAATATATTTAATGTAGTTTTTTTTCTTATTTTATCTTTCAGTTTCTATAACTGAGGTAAAAGATCTTGAAAAATATGGTTTCAGGTTCTAAACAAACAAAAATTTCAGATTGTTTCACTAGAAAATATTTTCTGGAAAATGATTATTGATTGTTTTAAAAATATTTATATGTTTATAATTTTGGTTTTTAAATCTTTTTGTTATTTGTGAAGAGACCTTTTATTTCTGATCAGTAATCCGAATTTTTCGCATATCCGAATCTCCTTGGTTTTAATTAGTTCGGATTCGAGAGAGACTTCTGTATGTATTTGAATTAACTTCAACGCAAAGTGCTAAGACTTTATTTGTATTCTTCTTGAAAAAAAAAAATTCTTTTCTCGAAACAGATGTCTAAAAAGTTCAGTTTGAGGATTGCTCAACCAGAGCCCAGTCCTTCAAACCTGTAGCGCCTTATCAAATTAAAAGTGGCCTAGACAATTACCGGCGGTCCAGACCACTAAATCCTACTGATACCCAGATATGGTGTTCCTTTAACGTAGCAGATGATTCATTCTCCAGGTTTCCAAACTTAGTAATATAATGTTGTAAATTCATTAGATCGGCATCACGTTTACTGGTTTTTTTTTTGGTATTCCAGTTTGTCTCAATTTTTTTTTGCTTGATAACTTAAAATATTTTATTTTGGGCAATCGCTGGTCTTGAACGGCCATTATCAAACAGAATATGTCATTATATTTTTTTTTCTTTATAAGATATGATTTGAATTTCTTATATTATTTAAAATTTAAAATTATCTTGTGCGACCTCTTGGTTTCTTCTGCAGTGTTCAAGAGACACCATATTAACTTTTAATGATAGCGATTTATTGGGCAATTGCTAAGTTGTATAATTTATTTTATTATTGATAGCGCTACAATTATAAATGTCTGGAGCAATCGATTCGCAGACAGGTTGGATATCCCATATAATTAATGACTTCTATTCAACTGTAGTATTATAAGTAAGCACGGAATAATTTTGATTGAACGAACAAAGGTGATAAAAAACTTTAAAAGCACTAAATACATTTAGGAACAGATTTTATATTAGGTGAGTCATTTTATAAAAGATTAAAATGCACAAAGAATTGACTGCAACAACATATATGTTATTAAAAATGGCAACAAATTGTGAAATTCGAATTGAATGCAACCTATTTAAGAATTTCCAATTATAATCAATATGATAAAATAATTTTTAATCATAAAAAAATAAGGAATATACTTAAATAAATCAAATACACGATTAGGAAATACTTGTTGAGAGACCGTTGTACAATAGAACAGATATGCCTCAAGATGTAGTAGGTCTGCTGGGGGTCATTCTTGGAAAAAAGTTGGAAAATTTTTTTTTTTATTAATAATAGTTACTGTATGTCTTATGTTTATATTTCCAAGTGATTACACATACCATTTGGTGGATACAAATTTTTTTCGTTAAGTGCAAAGTAAATTTTTTTTCATAGGATATTTCTTTTCTTGTAGGCTAATACAGTGATTCAATTAGTTGTAATGATTTTTATAATAACTATCATTCTTCATATTAGCGGATTCCAAACTTTTTTTCGCCGCAGCACCCTTATCGGGCAAAAAACAAATTCATGGCACCGTTGTTGAGCTACAAAATATAAAAATGGAGCCACAATTATTTTTACATCAGTTGAGTATGTTGGAAACCAATTTTAAAAATATTATTAATTACATGCTAGAATGAAATGAACACTTGCTGTTTTGTTATTATTATTTTTTTTCTTTTGTAGTATGTTGAGAAAGTGGCTTTCTCTTGCGGCACCCACTTTGGGAACCGCTGTTTTACATAATTAATCTCGACTATTTATCCTGCCAAAACGCCGTGTTTTCTTGTTGTTCAGAGCAATCAGTAAAATGGCGAAATGAAGTCTTAACGGACAGTAACATTATTCATTCAGTATGAAGAAGAGGAATTAATTTGCGAAAATACATAATATTTTCAAGCAACCAAATCCGATCACTTATCTGCAAGCACATCGAGGTGTCATTAAAAAAACGTAGTACTGCTGACAATTCCCAAGTCTGTTCTAATAAATATATTTAACTAGGTATTTTGTATTCTGAAGCTATTTATAACTAGCTATTTTATGTTTCGTATTTATATTTATTGTTATTACATTTTTTGTAATAATAACAGGAATTTACAAATGGACAAAAATTCATTTTTTTATAACAATATTAATAATAAAAAATCTGAGTTTAGAAAATTTAATAAATAAAGAAATTAAAAGTAATGAGATATGTTCCTTGAAAAAAGTGAAGAGTTCAATATTTTAACTCTTAGACACAAATTATAATTATAATCTTCTAAATATTATAATTATAATCTTATAAATATTATAATTATAATCTTATAAATATTATAATTATAATCTTATAAATATTATAATTATAATCTTATAAATATTATCTTCATGAACAATGATTATAAATATAATAAAATTAAATTTCAAAAATGTGATCTGATATATTCTTCTTCTTTCTTTTTTTCAATTTAATTTGGTTTCATTTAACTTTAATTATAACTATAGAACTATTATTAATATGTAAATTATTAACATCACTCTCATAGAAATAAAATAAATAAATTATATATAGGCATGTGACTTTTTTCTTTTATATTCTTTTTTTAAACGATCTGTGATATGAATTTATCTCTTCATATTAGCTGTTTCATGAATTCTTTACTTATTCCCTTCATTATTCGTTAGAAATTGCCGTAAAGAATTGAGATACGATGTTAATATCGACTCATTTAAACACAAAAGAAATATGATTTAATAATAGTTACTGATTTATGTTAGTTGAAATATATCTTATTTTCCTTTATATAACAATTGATACTTTTAGACTTAATACATCATCTTAATTTAATTAAATCCGATATTATTGTGTACATCCCTTCAAGGGTTTCCTCTAACTGTTGAAAAATAAATCCTCTGCATGTTAATATTCTATGACCTTCAACTTAACCTCAATGCAGTATATTTTTTTCTTTATATATTTTTATATTCACATTTGATATCAACATGAAATTGAATACTACTATATTGAATACTAGGTACTATTTAACTACATGGTAAACTCGCTTTTGCTGAATTCTATAACATGCCATGGCTTATGTCGTAATTTGGAAATTAAATTAATCCTCCGACAATATTCGAAAAATAATCTAACTTAAAACCTTTTCCCATCAAAAAATTGTAATTCTGTACTTTACAACGTATTCATAATATGTATATGTATATGTATATGTATTATATTTACATCATATCGAAATTGAAGGTTTAATTTTTTTCTTCTAAAGTTAACTAAACATTCCTATATTCCAGTCAAAGTTATACCTCTAGTAATGGTTCGATTGATTTTCCTCTTTATGTACCGTAAAATGGGTTACCTTTGTTTTGGCGTCCTTCTCTGGTAAGGTTATATAAAATTGAATTTCTTTTTATTTTAAAAAATCAATTTTCAATCTAGCAACATAAGTTTCGGGTAGGCTACAGTACCAAGTAAGTAACAATGCTTACCAAGTAGTTCACGAGTCGACCATTAAGAGATAAGCAGGATTTAATGATTCCCGACACTACCTGAAGTCGGCCGATTGTCTAATTTAGCAGCATATCCTATGAATTTGGAGCAATTTCGAAGCCCATTGCTTCTTCTACCGTCTATCTGCCCCTGAAATTTTTATCAGTATTCAGAATGATTTTGTCTTTTTTATTACAAATTGTTTTGTATTTCTTAATTTTTATCAAGGACTACTACTTGGCCCAAAGTTGTTTGATTTTTGTTTTAATCCATTTTATAAAAATAATATTTAGTTCAGGTACATTATTATAATATAGAACACCGAAAACGAGAAAATCTAAATTCTAGAGTCGATTAAAAAAAAAAAAAAAATAGTTAGCTTGCTTAAGAACTTTTATTTTACTTTTGGAAAATTGAAGAACATCAGCGTGGATTAAAAACGGTTACCAAATATTTATATTGTTTTATTATTATTTATTAAAATTTAATGCAATCTATTTTTGTAATGATTTTATTTTATTTATTTTTAAGTTTTCGCCTAGAAATCTTTGAGGTTGGGGGATTGTAGTTGTTTTCCATTAAAATTTATGTGTTAAAAAAAAAAAGAGGAGGGGACAAAAAGAATCAAATGGAAAGTCATTTTCAAAATTCGATTCACCAGAAGAAGTAAAATTTTGGAAATCAGTTCAGTTATGAGTCGAACGGTCCTTCCCTTGTGCAGGAACTTGATTTTCAATCTTGCAAACTATTCACTATCGTACCCATTGTTGATATTCCCGTTACAAATTGATTACATACGTTTTCAAATTCACAATATATTACTTTAGTCAGAGATATGGCTACATTTTAGATTATTATTTTTTAAAATTATAAACAAAAAAACAAAACAATTATTATTAAAGTATGTAATTTGACCTCAAAAGTTAGACCTATTTTGAGCATGTTTTGACCAAATTCTTCTTATTATAACTGCCCCAAATCAAATTGTTTTTGTATTGTTTGGATTTGTGGAAGATTCAACAAAAGTCAAATAAATAAGGTTTCACTTCAACATAGATGTTACAATGCCAATTACCCTCCAGGAATTTGTCTAGAAGCATAGTAGAATACAGGTCTTATGAACTACATTGTTTACTTGGCTCAGCGAAGTTGAAATTACTTAAAACAGATAAAATCGCCTTGGGCCAAAGTAACCCTATCACAAGGGTAACATCCGGGCGGAAAACAACAAGCAAAGTAATACCTGCTTAAATAAAAAAACAATTATGATAGTTTGATTGTGTAAAAAAATGACCATAGCTGAGAAAAATAAAATAGTATATAAAAATTTCCATAAAATGGGTCAAGTAACCTGCATTTATTTCTAAAATATGGTATTATTTTTCACACAGCTAGGCTGTTATGAATTGAATCTATGAACACGTTTTATTTATTTTTTTAAAGAAGTATTGTCTTTTTTTTTTGGGGGGGGGGGAGTGGATTTTAGCAGAAACAATGCTGCCCATGTGTTTGATTTGCTTTGGTTCAAGTTATTTCCAAACAATTAGTTTTTTTTTTTATCATTATGATTTTTTCGATTACAATTATCAACTAAAAAAGTTTGATTTAAAAATATAAGAAAATAAAAAGCTGTTAAAGTACTATCATATTTAAACAACGAAATACTAGATACTGGGCTTACAATCGAACAACGCATAAGGACTATTTACCTTCGTTTCCATAATAATTTAAATGTGACTAAGAATATACTAATACTCGATGGGTCCATGAGCGATGCACCCTACCACTTAAAGAGGCTGATAAGGAACTGGATGAGAGATCTACTCTGTTGCTATCTACGGATTAATTAAATCCGTAATGTGACACTTCTCTATGTTACAAGAAATGTAATGTGGTTACTTCTTTATTTTTTTTTTCAATACCATGATATTTAAACAAGAATAAGAAAAAAATGATATCAGGATTGTCATTATTATATTTGTTGTTTTTTCTTATTACAAATAATTAAATTTTTATAAATATTTCTATCACTTTCCTGTTTATGATGCCGTGGAGGTATTTCAAATTGAAAACGCAAGAAGCAATGGAGCGGACACCGTCACTTTATTTTTTTTCTGTGGCGATGACTCAGCAGTTCTTCAAGAAGGGTTAGAAGCAAAAAAGAAGGTATTCATCGAAAAACTGACCGAAGAATAAAAACTGATAACCTCCTTTTGTATATGCATTTACCCATACTAAAAAACACTTTATGTGATGTTTTAATTTATGTAAATAACAGTGAAACTGATTTTTAATCTGACAAGTAACCCTTTTCTTTGACTAGAACACCGAAAACAAACCCATAATTAGGTCGAGTTTAATTGAAAATAAAGATACATTTAATTAAATATATTTTTTAATGCACGGTTTTCTCACAAAAGTAGAAATAAATACTTAATACACGGATTTAATAAAATAACAAGTTCATATTTGAAATTACATTAAATTTTCCTTTAGATGAATATTATTCAACCAAACCAAGGAGGGTTATAAACTTGTGTAGAGGGTTCGAAAAACTTGTGTTCGGAAATATGTTGTAAAGCAATAGAAGGATTAAACTCCTGCTACTAGAATTAGATGCAAAAGGGTAGTAGCTTTTTTTTTTCTGTTTACTTGTGTTTTGATGGTCAGTGTAGATAGATATTATAGTATAGGAGATTTGTAGTATTATAGTATGGGAGATTTGTGGTATCAACATTAAACCTGTGCGTCAGATGAACCTTTATTTTATTTTTTTTTTAAATGTTTTTTTTATTATCAATTAGTTAACCAATACTTAAAATAGGAGATTCGTTTCAATACATATAGTTGGATAATAAATGAAAGTAAGTATTCTAATGAAGCACTTCCTGACCATTTTTTCATAGTGTACCAAGAAATTGTGAAAAAAATAAATAATATTTTTAATAACATCAAACGATTTGTTTATAGCAAAAATATGAATATGAATAAAAAAAAAAATTTTCAACTAAAATCTTTTTTAATTTCGCTGCACAGTTTAGATTGTATCTAACATCTTAAATTTATTTTAATTTAAGGCCTATGTAAAATACTAACAAGTATGGATGTTTGGTGGAGATTATGGCTCAGTCGTCTTAGGAAGAAATTTCTGAAGGATGTAGTCTGAGGAATGTTTTTCATCTAGCTATCCATCATGTCTCTATAGTTCATTTGGACCATCTGCTCTCAACATCATATCACTAAAATCTCTCCCTACAAAACATCTAATGCATACGTTTAAGTACATGATATTACAGTCCAAATTCCTCCAGTAAAAACAAACCATATGTAATATCCAGAGGCGGATCATGGCAGGAGATTGTTTAATATTATGCACGATAAAAGTGAATTTTGTAAACTATTCAATCACTTAAAAATATGAAGTTTGCTTATAGTTTAAAGAGGAAAAATAGTTTTGTCTACAGATCCGGATTTAAATTTTTGGCACCTCTAGGCCCAGGAGTTTTTGCCGCATCTTTTCGTATCAGTCTGGTGGCACAATCTCAATCTAGAGACTGCTGGACACCGCAATCCAATGCCACTATTTCTTTGATTTTATTCCTATATGATAAACACATTGACATAGCAATACTGACTGAAACTCATCTCACACAAAGGACATCCTTTTACATATGTGACTACATCGCTTATAGATCAGACCATCCAGCATGGGAAGTGTTACCCATGCTGGTTCTTGTATCCTTATCCACAAATCCTTATCCCAATCATTTATTCCTTCCAATCCAACTGATGGAATTCAATCAACCTCGGTTACCATTTCAACTCGCCCTTTCCTTGTTACCTTTTCAGCTATATACTGTCCTCCTGGTAATAACTGTTGGAGCAACCTCAGCAACTTCCATACAACTGTGACTACATCTCCATGTTGAATAACCTTCCTTTACTGTTTTAATTTGCTGTATTCCATATGTGTCAATCTTACCAGATCTTTTTTCTATTAAAAGTTTCGTTTAGTTAACAGTTATTTACTGCTTATTTACTCTTTCCCTCATCATTAACCTTTCTTATAACCTCCTTGATTCCTTATTCTGAATCCTCGGACCGCGCTTCATTGCTGGAGGAGACTATAATGCTAAGGACCAACGATGGGGATGCCGCTCATCCAACTCCCGTAGTAACATCCTATCCCGTGTTTCCACCTCCAATACCTATTCCATTCTCTCTCCCAAAAATCCGACTTATTGGCCTACATCCCTCAAAAAGCGGCCTGATATCCTTGATATATTTATCACCTCCCAGATTTCTACCTCTCAAACCACTGTTGAATCCCTGGACGACCATCATCAGATCATAGTCCAGTTCTGCTTTTTTTACATTCATCCTTTGTAACAAAGCCCTTCGCCCTTCATTGATAACAGAAAGAGTTGACTGGGACAAATTTAAGTGTGAACTGGATACTAAACTGGAATTAAACATTCGACTGAAGACAAAACAAGGCATTGATGAAGCTATTGAAAAACTCACATCGTCAATAAAAACAAGTATAACTGACAACACATGGGCTAATAGAATTAATAACAATAAACAAAATAACCTGCCACGGAATATTCGTATCTTATGAAGGGAAAAACGCAGAGCCAGATCGAAGTGGCATAGGACCAGATATCCAACTGACAAAACGTATTACACCAAATTGACTTACAAACTAAAAGTAGAAATCAGAAAATAGAAAATACAAAATTTAATTAACTTTACTGAAAATCTTACAACTATTGACAAATCATCATGGAGGACCACCAAAAAACTGTTGAATTTCAAAGATTTTAACCACCCACTTCTCACCGAATCCCAAACCTGGACCAGAACTGATGAAGAAAAATCACAAACATTCGGACAACACCTTTCTAAAACCTTTATTCCACATCCTGATATCCTTAACCCAATTCACATTGAATGTATTGAAGCAGAACTAATTATTCCGCTCCAAATGTCCCTTCCACCTAAAGCATTTCATCCTTCAGAGATATCTAGAATCATTCAAAGATTACCTACCCGCGAAGCTCCTGGACACGACCTAATAACATCCCACAACCTAAAACTTCTTCCTCGGAAAGCCATCCTATTCCTTACCTAAATATATAACGCCGTACTCCGTTCCACATATTTTCCTGACCCATGGAAATTATCAATAGTTAAAATGATACCTTAGCCCCAAAAGCCGCCAGAATTCCCATCTTCCTACCGTCCTATCTCTCTATTACCAATCATGGCCAAAATCCTCGAAAAACTCATTTTAAAACGCCTATACCCCATCATAGATTCCAATAATATAATTCCTGATCACCAGTTTGGATTGCGAACATGTCACGTCCAGCAATGTCAGCGTGTGGTGGACGTAGTCTCGTCTTCTTTGGAGCACGGAATGTACTGCTCGGAAGTCTTTTTCGATGTAGAAGAAAAGTTAGGCTTTTGATCGAGTCTGTAGCCCGGGACTGCTTTACAAACTCCGTAAATTCCTACCTTCTACATACTTTCTCATCGATAGATTATTCAGTCCGCTGGTGTTCCTTGTGGAAACTGCACGTCGATTTCGACTTTTACAGCACTTACTGGAGAAACGGTCTAAACTTCCAATTCATTACAAAAGACTGATCTACATGACGGTAATAAGACCAATCTAGACATACGGAGTTGAGCTTTGGGCTCCACTAAACCTTCGAATTCCTCTCGTATCCAATCATTGCAATCCAAAATCCTTTGTAAAATCCTCAATGCTCCTTACTTTGTCACAAATAAAATCATACATAAAGACCGTAATGTTCCCTATGTAACGAATCTAGCCCGAACCAGATATCACTCTGACCACCAGATATCACACCCTAGATTCTAACCTTGCATCCTCTTCCCTTCCTGACAATCCTCCGAGGTGCCTGAAAAGAAGATGGCCACGAGACCTGCTAATGTAAAACGTCATTAGAGTGTTGCCAATGGGTAGTTTCTCTACACGCCTGTAACACTCCAAATTAACCGAGATCAGATTTACTAAATGTATTATAATATGCAGTTGTAAATAGCAATAAATAAATAAAAAAAACTTTCCTATCAATAGACTCAGTGTTTTTTTATTTTATTTCTCGATACTAGGTGGCTAAATGCCTAAATTGTATGTCGATAAACTAAACAGCGCGTTCTATAACATCTGTGGACTACTCCTGCATCTATTTATTTTCAATGCTGGAAGGTATTAAATAATCTATATACTCTTCCCATTGATACACAACATCATTTTTTATCATTACACTTAACATTTTATTTCAAAATCCACTAGAAAATAACTTCTATTTTGATTCAAACTGAGTGTATATAAAATTGAATTCAGAATAAATCCACGTTTATTAAAAAGTAAAAAATCTGTAAAAGTTTTTTCAGTAAAAACAAAGGTCAAAGAAAAGCTAAAAAAAAAATATTTGTTACCTTAGAGTTAGGTGACTGTGGTACTGTTTTTCATGTTTTTTTTATTCTTAAACCTAATATATGTTTGTACTCTTGTAATAATAATTTTTCTTTTGTTCCATTTTGACCCCATTTTAACAATATGGGTCCTTTTTTTTTTATCATGGATTCCAAGATATAAATATTGTTATACCATTGTCACCCATGCTTTTCACTCCTTAGAGGTTCTAGATGGTTTCAAGACGTAGGGAAAAAAAAGTTCTGAATTTTTTTCAACAATACAGCCTAACTGTTACTATGAAAATGTTACTAATTGGATTTCTCGGTTTAAAAGCCCTTTTAAATACCTTTGGAAAAATGAATTTGCTAACCTGTTAAAGAAAACTGTAATTGGGTACATAAAACACATTTCCTTGGTTGAAAAAATATTTATTTTTCAATGTTGTTGGTAACCCAGAAACACAATGTGGGTCCTACCTCGAAAACAATATAAAAATGTTTGGGCTACCCCAGGAACATCTCCAGGAACAATTTCACGATCATTTTTTATGAACTTACTTGAACAGCTTCTTCTCTTGTATTTTGAAGTCTCTTTTGTTCGATATTATTCCTCTAAGAACGTCCTCCTAATTTCTTTTTGTAGACACAAGGTATTTCGCTATACTACTGTCCGATAAAAAGAGTGAAAACATGGTCAATTTGAGTAAAGAAGCTTGTGTACAATAATCACCCCATGGGTACCAAAATCATGAAATAATATTTTCTGTAATCTTTAATCGGGGTCCATTTCTGAATAATATTAATTATAACGAAAAATGGTTCACACGAACACTTCACAACCCATGAGGGTTCGAGTTACGAAAGAAAATCTCACACGAACGGGAAAAAGAAATGATGCAAACCCGACTGTTGACACTGATAAGGCAAACTTTAAGCGAATTTGTGAAACCTCTAGCAATTGTCTTGCGCCTTTTTCAAGCCCGCCATAACGTTTTGAACTTGAAAAACGACGTTGTATTATAGGCACGCCAACTGCACCATAGACATCGTAATTAACGGTACAGCTAATAATTCAGAAGAAATTATTATTTTTATTTTGAGGTGCTTCAACCACTTATGTAATTTACACCTAAATTACAATTACTTACAAATGTTACTAAGATTAGGACTGTGATATCTCATAAGCAATTTACCGATATATTTATAATCAAAGTTAGTTTATAAAGTTTACAAGTTCGTAAAGTTTATAATCAAACCTGAATATTATACCTAGTTTAATTACTTTTTATAGACACTAACAACCTACTAATATGTTTAATAAGATTTGCATTAACATCCCGTTTCTTAGTACGAATAAGTGAGTGGGAGATGGTTATTTCCGTAGTCATTATTTACAAGATATTATTGAGCGAATTGAAACACGAATCAAAAATCGGTTGTGTAGTTCGCACAGGTAGCCCAAACAATGAGCAGGTTTGGACCAAAACCAACTTGTTACTTAAAACGTAGTACAGCGAAATGCTATCCTTCAATTTAAGTTTGGATTTACTCTGTTCAATTAAATTTAAAAGAAAACTGTTAAATTATTTATTTATTCGGTGCCAGTTTAGGTTTTAAGCTAAAACATTGCATATAATACAATTTATTTTCCTTTGAAACTTGTAATTTATTGGAAATAAATTTTAAATGAATTCGTGAAGAAATCTCTAGATTCAAGACCCTAGGCCTCTTGCCCATACAGGATTCAAATACTAAGGAAACATCTTAACTTTGAACAATTTGCCAATTTGGTAAAATTTATGTTCCCACAATTGCCTACTATTCATGTTATTGTACGACTGCTTGTTATTTAACTCCAGCAATTATTATTTTTATTATTCCATTTTTTTTTTTTTTGTTTCTGACCTTGCTTCTCCTTCATTACTTGATAATCCTCCAAAGCGTATAAAAAGAAGATGGCCTCGAGATCTTCTTCTGTAGAAATGTTATTGGAATTCTCCACATGTTTGTATTATATAATTTTATCAGTAACAGAAAATTTACTTGTTGTATATATTTTTATACAGTTGTAAATAACAATAAATAAATTATTGAAAAAAGTTTTTTTAATCTAAGTTTTTTAAATAATTGTATTATTAAAAATATCGACTTATATATCTAAGAGTTTTTCAAAATATGGATTTTATGTGACAATATTAAAATATACATTTTTAAATGTTATTTATTGTCGAATTCTGTTAATTGAAAAAGAGAAACAGACTGAATGTGTTTTTAGAGTTTTTCACGTTTTTTCAGTTTTCACGTGCTGCTTAATTTTCCAAAACCTAGTCTTATACCTCGATTCAGTCAACACCATGTGAACCATGGCGAGTATGACCTTTGACTGGGACAGGTATTCCGTTCAAGCTACCTGCCTTATTCCTAGAGTAAGCATCCAAGCTGTTTTCTTTTATTACTAAATAATTTCCAGTGTGAGAAGTAGGGTCCTTTTCCAGGGTCCAAAATAGAATATTTAAGAAAATCCCATATTTCGTCATAACTTTGTCTTCCTATAAAGTTGACAGAAGCGCCTAGATTAGAAATGTTAAAATGCATAGTATGAACATAAATTGTAGA
This sequence comes from Halyomorpha halys, assembly GCF_000696795.3. Lineage (NCBI taxonomy): Eukaryota > Metazoa > Arthropoda > Insecta > Hemiptera > Pentatomidae > Halyomorpha > Halyomorpha halys. Next base: position 874,208 of record NW_027113075.1, on the reverse strand, counting down.
ATTAATAAAATCAAAAATAGTTTTGGCTTTTTTACAGTTTGCACGAATATGAATTATGTCAGTATCTGTATATTTTTAAATTTATAATATTTTTTAAACATTAATGCTTATTAAACTTTAAATGGCCCTCTGTTGCTTTTGAAATCTATTATTGTGTAAAATAAGGGACAACCATGATTTTTTAATATTTATTTATTCATTCATAAATAAAATATATATTGTGAGGATGAGGGTCGAATTTTAATTAAATAAATTTGAGAGAGTTTCTCTGTTTAAAAAAAGATTATAGATACTCACTCAAACACTTAAATTGAAATTCGACGCCCATCCTCCCATTCAATTTTTTTTAAGCTTGATTTCTTTTACTTTTTTAAAAACTCGAACTCAAAGCTTCTCCTTTCTTATGAACGAGACACAAAATGAGCAACAGAATCATTAATAAAGGTTGATTAACTTAATCTAGCTTCGGGGGATGTATTGGACTTTGGCTGGTTATTTATATTAATAACTCCGCCTTATTATTTTTCCTTTTATCGGAACTTCACATTTTTCGTAACTCTGAACGAAATGTTACATAATCTAAAATTAATCGAACAGCTCAGTCACCTGAAGAATAGAAAGTGGACATTAGAAATCGAGGACGACGATAATAACAGAAGAAAAATTGAGAAATAACAAAAGAAAATTTGATTGGTATCAGTAACGTGGTAGTATTAAGATACATTAAAAAAATCTAGGGAGTTAAAATTTTTTTACTTCTACTTTGAATTGCCATAATTTAGAGACAATCATCTACTTAAAAGTTAGATTAAGACTAGACAGTTGGGCCCTACTTAGCCGATGACTTATTAATAATTAATTACCGAGCGTCCTACAGGGCATTATGTACGGCTTTCATATCTTTGGGAGCGATACGAATGACGATGTGGGCCACTTTGTCTGATCGCATGGTAGGAATATTCATGAACGCCTTCACCGTTTTTTTTTTCTTTTTCGTACAAATCCATTTTCTTTTGCTTTTATCGATTTTGAAACGTTCTAAAGGTCAAAACTTCGATAACAATATTTCTTGACTGTCCACACGGATTCAGACATGTTTTTGCAGTGTTATTTGTCCAGCATTTGCTAATACAATTAATTTGTTGTAATACTGAAAAAGCAGTAGTAAAGGAGTAAACATACTAAAACGTTCCGTTATATTCCTTGGATTGACAATTATAATTTAAAATGTTTAAAAATGTTCTTAGCTTAAGGTCCAAGGTCCAAAAACTTTACATTAATTTGCTTAAAACATTTTCTTAGAATAATCAAAACCTCAGCGGAATTAACAAGGTTTACTTTAACCATTACCCTCTTACTCAAACAACTAAAACTAATTAAATTAAAACAAACCAAGTTTTTTAACTATATATAATAGAAATAACAAGGTATATAGTAATCTGATTCCTTTAATAAGTGGAAAGACCTGGGCGAACCATTACAAAAATCTGCTCATTGAAACAAGGCCAGAATGATCCGGTACATATCTACCTGAGGAGCATGCACAAGGTAAGGTTACTGTGCAAGAGGATGAATTTCTTGTTGCACTCAGAAATGGCGAATGTGGAAAAGCTGCGGTACCTGGAGATATTTCGGTAGAGCTGTTAAAGGCAGAAGGAACAAGATTGTTAAAGGCTCCAACAAAGCTATTAAACCCCATATTGTAAGGGCAAAAGCTACCACAAGATCTTAAGACAGGATTTCTTACATCTATATACAAGAAAGGTGGCAGGAATGAATGCCGAAATTGTAGAGGCATCTGTGTCCATAGTTCCATACCAAGGGTAATTGCAAGTATTCTGAAGGGTAAATTAGAAGAGGCGTTTGTTACCCTGGAGGAACAGTTTGGCTTCACTACAGCCAAGTCTTGTATGGACAGCATATTTGTCCTAAGGCAGCTCATAGAAAAACAAATGGAAAAAGGAAGATCAGTAAAATTAGCTTTTATAGACCTAGAACAAGCTTATGACAGTGTGTCAAGGCTTAAGATGTGTGTGAATTAGTATAAAAGTGCGGGTATTAGTATTGCCTTAATAATGCAGTGAGGAGTCTGTACAGAGAAGACGTGTACAGAGTGAAGCTTGGCTCTTACTTGCCTGAGCCTTTTTCTGCATCTAAGGGTCTTAAGCAGGGATTTAGTATGTCCCCAACCCTATTTAAAATTTATTTACAGCAGGTAGTAAATGATTGGAGCGCGCAAAGGGAAGGGAAAGGCATTGACATCAACGGACTTCTGCTGTTTTCTTTGCCGACGAACAAGCAGTGGTCACATGTAGCAGAGATGGCCTGGAAGAATACAGCCTGTGGGGTCTACAAACAAAGTTTGATAAGACCGAATATTTGCCAGTAAACTGTAAAGAGGTCCAGGACCTTCAGATTAATGGAACTGTATGAAAGAAGGTAGACTCGTTCTAATACCTGGGGTCGACAATAGATGGGAACGGTGAGTCGGAACCAGAGGCTAGAAGGAGAGTTGGTCTTGCAAGAAGGTTGACTAGAATGTTTTACCCACTCTTCTGGAATACGGTCATCTCAACGGACAACGCAAGGCAAATTTTTATAAGTATTGTTGATCCCTCACTTAACTACGCCGCAGAAACATAGACACTTAACCCAGGACTCTACTCCAAACTACAAGCAGCAGAGATGGATTTCTAGAGGAGATGGGTAAGGATTACCCGCCTGGATTGAGTCAAGAATGAGAATATTAGGAGCAGGCTAAGGGTGACCGAAGCAGTTTCGGAGAGGATAGGAAGGAGCAAGCTGCAATGGTATGGGCACTGTCAGCGGATGCCAGAACGTAGGTGGCCGAAGAGACGTCTGCAATGGGAACAACTAGGAAGACGGGTGAGAGGAAGACCCCAAACCCGGTGTAAGGACTGCGTGGAGGAGGACATGGCCAGCAGGGGACTTGGGAAGGAAGACTGGTGGGACAGAGAGAAGTGGAGGGACGGTCTGACTTAGCCAGGCTACCCATTGAGGGAAAAACCCTGCAAAAGTAAGCAAAAAGTTATTAAAGCCCTATTAGACTATTTTAAAAAAAATGTAAATATAAGTTAATAATTTTTGGAAGATATAATAATTATAAATTGATAAAGAATAATAATGACATTTATAATTAATATGTGATATAGGAAAACATAACAACATTAAGATAACCCTACGTGACCAAGAATTCAATTGTTTTCAAAATACTTTAGCGATTTATGAAAAAGAGATAAAACAAAAGGAGGGTAGTTAAAATTTAATGTTCAATAATGTCATAAATGAAAATAATTTTAAATTTAAGGCTAATGTAATTGCTAGTGAAATCTTCAGTAAAATAATTCTATATAAAAAAGTAAACTATAACTAATGTGGTATAATACACTAAAGTGGTATTATAATGAATCAAGAAAAAATAAATGAATTTTTTGATGAAGGGTCAAAATATGAAGATAAATTACCATGTTTACAAAAGATATTAATGTTTTTCTGGAGAATATTCAAGATAAATTAGATTTAAATTATAATATGAGATCTAATTGTCAGATTCTATGAAGAATGTTTTTCTATGTATTTGCCTTTACACATATGGATAAAAACGAAATAAATAAAAAATTAACCCTTCAATGTGAGTAAGGCTCCAAGTATTTTTTTTACCTTATTAACAAAACAAAATAATTTGAATAAAAAAAAATATATATTTTTTTTGGATTTGACATGGGTGTTACAGGTTACACTGACGCACAATATTGAAATGTGGACCATGACTATAGTTTATTACACTTTATCTAAAATTTATTTAGTCACTATGCATATTCAATCCAAAAAAAAATCCAGTAGTATAATTAAAGTCCGAGAGCCCATGCAAAAAAATCGACATTACCTGATGAATATTGATAGATTGAATTGTTAGCACTTTTTTAATCTTTATTGCATTGCAAATAAAGAAATGAGAGTCTAAAAGTCAGATCATATTACCTGCAAAAACGGTGGCTGTTTCAAAATGTTAAAAATAATTAATTTTTCATTCTAAGCTCCATGTCTTTAAAATTACCTAAAACATTAGAAAATTCTACATCTGACTTGTAGACACATTTCTTTGTGGGCAATGCAATAAAAAGATTCATAAAAGTGCTATCAAAGTTTTCATCAGTTAATGTCGAGTTTTTTGCATGGGCTCACGGACTATTTTCATTTTCCAAAGTTGAGTAGCATTACAACAGAGCTATACAATTAGATTTGTTCCACGTAATATTTTCAGACATAGATTTCTGAAGGGATCACCAGTTTGACGATAGTGTCATGTCTGTGACTGCCAAAGAGCAAAGAGTAGAAACAGTCAAGTAAAAAAGTAGTAATGAAGATTTTATGTTGTTTTTTTTTAAATGTCTATAGTGCATTTTATGAAAAATCATTACCTTTACTTTTATACTGTTTCTTTTCGTATTTCTTTATGTTTAATTTTTTTTTACTGATCTTTTCATATAATGTGCATATTTTTCTTTCTGTTCTTTCAGAAAAACAGCTGCAACGTAGGCTGATACTTCGGTACACATTAAATCAGGCAAACCTTTTGTGTTTATTTATTAAACGCATCCTGATTATCATTGTCTACATTTTATCCGTTGCCAAATTCACAATTCAGTTAGTATATTCAATGGCCATTTTAAGGAAATTTTTTAAAATTATTTAAATACATTTGTTAAAATAGAAAAAAAAATTTTAAATTGTCATTAAACGAACGCGTATGTGTGAATCAAAGATTTTCTAATTTCAATCTTTAAAATCATAATTATAAGTTTTGGTATGCGGTATCTTATATTTTAATGTAATTTGAATAGTGACAGGTATAATTAATTGCTGGTTGTTTATCTTATATAATACTGGGTGCGTTTCTACGGTGTCCGGAATTTCCAAACATCAGCCGAAATAAATGCTAAGCAATATGTTTTCTTGAGTCTACTTTTTATAATTATGCACCACCCACTGCCGAACCTGTCCCGATATATCAAAAGGCTCCGTGTTAGACCAGTCCAGATATCTTAAGGTCGGGAACACGCCCGCGGATTGATACAAGCTGTCGATTTCGGCATCACGGAGCTAATTTTCGCTTTTGGTTTATATTTATAGCCACGATTTAATTACTCTTTCTCCTACATTAACGTCTACAACCTTTCATTAAGGTTGGAAACACATCTCGAGTCTTGCGTGGGCCTTTACGTGATCTAAACAGACGTGCCTTGTGGCCTACGAACTTTCTTCCTCGGAACAAAGATGATATAATAATGTACAAACTCACGTTCACTAGATTTATATTTAGTAGAATTATTATAAAATATAATTGGATTTATTTATGTTTTATTTTGAGATATAACTTATTTTATCTTTTATAGTTCATGTACACTGCCATTCAAAAGTTTAAAACCATGTTAATTTTTGAAAAAATTCATTTCATGTTGAACCGTCCAATTTTATTCAGGTTCTATTTAACATTTTCATGTAGTTGACGATACTTAATATAACATTGAAAAAATTAATATCTTATTGCATAATATATAACGAAAGAGGACTAATGGATAAAATCAATATTATATAGATAATTTCAGATATATTAAAGCATAATTTCGGGACAATTTTTGCGCAGAAGATCGGGTGATTCTAAATTTTTTAGCAACGTTGTTTATTTTATTAAATTAATACAGCTTGTTACAATGTTAATTACACCTCTGTTTTTCAAATTTTATTTTAGTTGAAATTTTTTATTTATTATTCATTTTTGTTCAAGTTGACGAATACACCTGCAGTTGGGTTCTAAGAATATATTATTATTTGTAATAAAGTATTATTGTGTGACTATCACATTGTATTAACAGACTACTTATTATCTAATAGCTTTTTCTCTGCTATATTTGTCTTTGTTGACTCTATAGATACAGGTTCTTATATATCCATAGCCTTTTAAGTGCTATAGATAGAGAAGTGTGCTCAAGATAAAATATTTGAGGCTGGACATTTCTAAACGATACATCAATGAACTAAATAACTATTACCGAGAGTTTCACCCGGGATTATTTTATTTCTGATTTGATTTATGCTCCTTTATGGAAAGTATTATTACTATAGTTGATACAATAAATCTTGTTTCTTTCACTATAACCAACACATAACAAGAAACAATAATATGGCATATGAACAGCCTTAATACTTATTGCCTTTGATTGTGGTAGACTGTACTGTTTCAATAAAAAGTTTTATATTTAAAAAAAAAAAATGTACATTTTAAAGCAACCGCTTTTCAAGATATGAAGGTTTTATTTTGACATAATAATAGCTTGTTATGGATGTAAAATGAGAGTGGCGTGTGACTACTGACATGCTAAAAAAAAAAAAAAAAAATTAGATAAAATAGATTTTAATGTTTGAATTATGTAAACATATAATTCATGGTTCAACATATAATAATGGTTAGTCTGATAGTATTTATTAAATTAAATTTTATTAATGCTGTTATAGGAGAGAAAGTAGTTTTGAATTTTTCATCATAAGATTTTTTTTTTTAAGTTTTATGATTTTACTAAGATGTACATTACTATGGAACATGGAAACCTCAAGAAATGTGAAAATATAATGTAGTTATGTAATTAGGAAGTACTAAATTAAGTGTCCCTATTATTGATTGCATGTTTTATCATTTTGATTGGAATTTAATAATTTTTGAATATGTGAAATTGTATATTACGACAAAACAATAGAATACTAGAGTTATCTACATGCAATGGCTCATATATTGATCGATCACTATATCTCATAAGTGCCTGCCTATGAAACTGAAATTTTGCACTGTTTTAAAAGAGCGCTGTGAATTTACTCTATGGACTATTATTTTCAAAAACATATTCTAAAAATGTTCTTATTTCTGTTAAATGATTCCTAACCACTGTCATATTTTGCCTCCAATTTTTAAAATTGTGAACTTCTAAAGTAAAAATAAAAAATCGGCCCCCATTTTGTAGTTCTAAAGATCATCCTGTTGTTAGGTGTGATTTTAGTGCCGAAAATAGCCCAATTTTTCGGAAAATTAGCAAAGCTGTATCACTGAGGTCTTATTTTCTTCTCATTTTTGTTAAGAACACATATGGTTAGTGATTTAATGGTTTCAATGGTGGTAAAGTCGCGATTAAAATACTGATTGGGGTAGGGAAGAGAGAGAGAGAGAGAGAGAAAAAAAAAAGTTGAAACTCACAAAAGGCAATATGAAATATCAAGAACTAACGTATTCAAAAACAAAAAATCGTAATTTTATGGTAATGTACAAAATTGTTTTTTAGCTTCATTTATTTCCACATGCAATTTGACGACAATGAAGTGTTGCTAAATAAGTTTCTCGTTTTTACGCTGTTTTTGTTCTCTGATTCCTCTTGTCTTAAATTTGGGGATTTAATTTAAAAAAAAAAAGATTTTGTCAAATTTTTTTTCTGTTCATTCATCCTGCTTTTATTATGGCCAAATAAGTGTTTTATAAAATTACATGACATTTATTTTTAATAAGTTTGTGTACTCAACTTTTGTGAAGTTATCATGACTTGCGGTTATCAAGATAACTTCAAAAAAGTTCTGTAAGTACATATAATTTTAATTTCTCTGTACAAGATCAGAAATAATTTTTCAGTTATTTCATTTTTGGAGTAAGTGAGTGAGATTTTCAATTTAAAACTAATATGACTTATTGATTTAACCTGTTTCTTTTATATATTATTATCTTCAATTTATTATTTTGTGTAATCTTTTCAATCTATGAATATAAACTGTACTTTTATGTTTTTTTATTGTATAAGTTGTATTATACTCATTCTATTTATTTTTCAGGTATATCAGAAACCGTTAAGAGAGAAACCAATGATAAAGTAAGTTTTTTTTAATCATTATTCTTTTATTTTTTGTTATTATTTACAGAAGAGTAAGAGCATTATAATAGATAAATAATAATAATGTTTAAAAAATAAATTTAATTAGAAGGAAGAACAATTTGAAAATCATTCCCAGGTTCATTAGTTTAAAAATGTCTTTAATTCTGGTATAATTGAAAGTAAATTAATTTATTTGTAAGTGCTTTTTACGTTAAAAGAATCATGAGGAACCACTTCATGGTGCATTTAACGTGCTTCTAATTGATCCGTAAATTCCAATAGTCCTGATTTATCGAACTTTTCTCAAAACATGACTCATTTTCAATGTTTGCTGCAAGATACCAAAATCGTGTACAATATTTAAAAGATACACTATACAAATTAAAATACCTAAGGTTATTTATATTGCAACAAATAATGTAATAATCTTTTAATAAAAAAAAAATATTGCTTTGTGACAAACTGTAACTTTCCTATTTTACTGTATATTACTTTACTTTAAAAACAGTTTACAAAACTATATCAAATTCACAAAAGAAAAAATAACACACAATTTTGTGAGAGCTATGTTCTAGATAACCTTAACAATTATCATAAAGAAACATACACAGGAGTGAGAAGCCTTGTTGCATTTATGGCAAGGTGCCTACATAGGCCGGTAAAATTGCAAGTTAACCTAGAAGTAATTCTTAACTAATCTTTCTTAATGGATTATAATGTAAAACGATTTGCAAAACATGATAGTAGAAAGTTACTATTCTCCGAAAGTGCTAAGGCCTACTTTTCTAGATTTTTCTAATTGGCCGTCATATATTTTTAAGTTTATAGCCAATAACTCCTAATGCATTAAAAGTAACTTAAATATGTAACTTAGTAATTTCGGTAGATAACAAGATGTGTATCGAGGCATATGTCATCTTTAATTTTGATAGGAAACCTAATACAACACGGTGATATACAGATTTTTGTTTATATACAGAAAACCATTTACTACGTACATATTTCACTTTTTTCTTGAGTTTCTTATATCCAGAAATAAAAATTTTACCCATTAAACGTTTCTGTTTTGTTATTTTGTTTTGTACATTTCTGTCAAAATTCCGTTTTTGTTTTTTTTTGAGTAATGTGAAGGGCAGTATTTTTTAAACAGCTAGCGCGCATTTTCTGTTAGAAAATAATTTTAATTTTTACTTAGAACATATAACAAAACAGTAAATGTTCGTCCTTGTAGTTATTGGACTATTCGAGGTCGCGACACCAAAGGTTTATTTTATTCAAGAAAAAATATAGCATTATGATATATAGCAGCTTTAAAATATATCAAAGAGATATCCTTACCGATAATTTTCCATTTTTTAAATTTCATTTCAGTAATTTTAGAAAGAAATGTTCCCGATAAAATATCGCATAGGTATCACTAACAATGTTTTAGGACCTGAGGTGAAAGGCGATTCGGAAACCCACTCCAGGCTTCTGGGCAAATGATGTCATCAGTAATTATGAAATGCTCCTTTGCGTGCAGTCTTCGGAACGCAATATTTTAATTTGTCAGCTGCCTAAAACATTTTTCGTAACAAAAAAGAAATGATAATGAAATTAGTACCGGATTTATATATAACGGATAAACTGTTTTTTATATGTTGTTGAAAGACTGAATTATTACATGTTTTGAAAAAATCATGATAAAAGATAATTGGTGTTTTTAAAAATTAAATTGGGGGAAAAAAGTAAGTTCACAATATTTGTCTTTACTGTTCAGAAGTGGTTAAGGAAGTAAGTGAGTAAGATCTTTTCTCCAATTTCGTAGTTTGGTGTGACCTAATGATTTGACAGAAAAATATAAACGTATTAACCTCAGCCAGAAAAGCTGATGATTAAAATTATTTAATTATCTATAAGCTGCTGATTTTGCCCTAGATACCTTTCCTTCCATTATAAACTACATATCCACTCAATTGCAAATTGTTTCTTACTATCTATTTACTTATGGGTTCCTATGTATTTTCAGAGGCGTCTAAAATTAGATGGCCTCGAAACATTTTAACATAGAAAACCTCTTGTCACATTTATCTAACTTATTACATTTTCATATTCCATTTCATTACATATATTTGTAAATATGTGCATTGTAAATGAATTAACATAAAATTAATGATCATACAACAAGACCATACAACAGTCAGGAATTCTCCTGGAAAAGATGTGAAATCGCGTTTTGGTTTTTACCTGTCAGTAGATTTGATATGAAAATATGGATCATAATGAATATGTTATAGAATGAGTGGACAGGTGAAATTATGTGCGTCTTTTTAATACTAGGTCCAATACTTACAGTCGCTGGTGAAATATTAGATATTTTTGGCAGGAGAGTACTGTTTAATCTTTCTACCGTATATGAGATGTATGAAACTGTTAATTTTTGACGTCTCGTTATTACGGAGATGAACTTGATTTTTGTTTTACGGAAAATTATATGACCTGTAATTGTTTTATTTTTTATTTCATGTTTATAATAAAATAATTATGAAATATAATTAGGGTTTGTATTCAATATTACTGAAGTATAACTCTCATATACTCTTTTAAGTTTTTGAGAAAATTCAATACTTATTTAAATTGATAACAAAAAACTAAAATGAATTTTGAAATGAAATTTTTGTGTAAATAGATGCATAAAATTAGAGGTATAAGTAAACAAAAATAATATCAACTTTTGACTGGTATATTGAAATTTACCGACACAGCAGGTGATGAAGGGTCTATCATACTTTATATTTTACTAAATTAAAAATTAGTCCCAGTGCTTAAACTTGTAATATATCGTATGTATTTAACTCATTTTTAGTATTTTCCATAATTTTTAAAGGTGTTTATAAAATATTAATTAATGTTTAAATTGACGAATAACTTTTATTCAACATTCTTATTATACACAGTGATACTTTTAATGTTCAGAAAATAGTTTTATATAAAAGAACAGTTTTTATTCAGACTAGTCTTCCGGGACTGACCTAAAATCCAGAATCGAGAATCAGTACTTTCTCGCTTTTAACCATTTATAGACTGTTATGGGAATAACTTATATATTTATACTTTTTTTAAATTAAAAAAATAAAATAATATTGCTTAAAATGTAAAATGCAATAACCTCTACTAAACAGAAAGATAAACAAAATCGATTGAAAAAAAAAAGAATCAATAAAAGTAATTGGTTGCCCATAAAAAATAAATCCGACAATGCGGAATATCTCCCGGATTTATCCCGCCCATCCTGGTAGAATTTTGTTCTGTTCTGCCGGCCACTCGACCTGGCAGCAGTTGTGATTTATGCTTGTTCTGGCTCTGTTGTTAGCTGTTTGAATTGCTACCGTGATTACCATTGTTCTACCGCCTTACTTTCTGCTATTACTTTCCAATCTCATTATAATAAGTGTCTGATTGGTGTTTATTTATAATTTCTTATCATATAATTTGACTCGATGATTACTATATTTTCATAATATTAACGATTCATTTAGGTGCCAAAAATCATATCAATATACACAACGCTCAGAAAAGTTCCCTAAAAATAAAGAACAAATAAAACATACATAAAGTAAAAAACAAAAATTAGCTTTATTTCTTACTTGGCAGTAATTCATCCATCTTCTTACACGATTCCGTATTCCCTTCTTTAACAAAGTCAACTTTCCAAAAGTTTAAATAATGAAATATAAAATCGTTGATTTTAATTTAAATATTTCTGCTTCATAAGACACTTCTATTAACAAAAATATATGATATAAATGTTCTAAACTTAATGATCTTTTACTGGAAGAGTCTCTGGAATTAAACTAGATTTGGTGAATGACACAATTCTTCCTTTTTCAACTGCAATAATTTATTTCATATAATTAGCAACAACGTTTCGGGAAATATTCCCCATCTTCAGGTTGCTATAAAACCAAATTCAACAAAAACCTATATATTTAGTGGAATATAGTTAGTTACTTTTCATTATACGATATTGCTTATTATTTTTGAGTATTTGGCATTTAATTAGTAATTAAGGTAGGCACTAAAAAGCTGCCTACATATTATGAAGTAGTTCAGTGAGCTATTGATGTTTCGCTGGCTGGAGGTTTTTGGAATTTATTTGTTTGCTTTTTCTTTGCGATGTGCGTGTGCATGTTTATGTATTGGCATATGTTTGTTCAATCAAGGTTACTTGCTATAATCCACGTTTTTTTCTATCTCCGAGTCAACAGAACTTGCATTACCTGCGGGATAAACTATTATTGAAAAGTTTACTCTTAATTTTTCAATATACCTCGGTCCCGTTTTTTCTTGTTTTATTAATTACACCAAGATAGGAGGCACTTTGGCCATTCGTGCTCGCGCCGTCCAATATAGTTTAATTTTTTTTCTGAGATAGTCATATTTTGAGTTTAAAAAAGGACAAGTTTCTAGATTTAAATCTAAACTAAAATAAAAAAAAAATATATAA